>NW_010565305.1:1211-18252 GCF_000687285.1 Phaethon lepturus
AGAAGGACTTGGGGGTACCGGGGGATGAAAAGATGGACATGAGCCAGTGATGTGCACTCACAGCCCAGAAGGCCAACTGTGTCCTGGGCTGCATCCAAAGCAGCATGACCAGCAGGGCGAGGGAGGGGATTCTGCCCCTCTGCTCTGCTCTGGGGAGACCCCCCTGCAGGGCTGCGTCCAGCTCTGGAGCCCTCGGCACAGGAGAGACATGGACCTGTTGGAGCGAGGCCAGAGGAGGGTCACCAAAATGCTCAGAGGGCTGGAACACCTCTCCTCTGGGACAGGCTGAGAGAGTTGGGCTTGTTCAGCCTGGAGAAGAGAAGGCTCCGGGAAGACCTTATTGCAGCCTGCCAGTGCTTAAAGAGGGTTTAGAAGAAAGACAGGGACAGACTTTTTAGCAGGTCCTGTAGTGACAAGACAAGGCATAATGGTTTTAAACTGAAAGAGGGCAGACTTTGACTAGATAGACAGAAGAAATTTTTCATGTTCAGGCTGGTGAGACACCGGCCCAGGTTGCCCAGACAGGTAGTAGATGCCCCATCCCTACAAACATTCAACATCATTTTGTACATGGCTCTGAAGAACCTGATCTAGTTGAAGATGTCCCTGCTCATTGCAGGGGGTTGGACTAGATGTCCTTTAAAGGTTCCTTCCAACCCAAACTATTCTCTGATTCTATGAATTTAACCTTGGTTAATCCATGCTGGCTATTCCAAATCATCTTCTGTCCTTCATGTGCCTGGCCAGGGCTTCCAAGGGGATTTGCTCCATCACTTTCCCAGGGACCAAGGTGAGGCTGAAAGGCTGCTAGTTCCCTGCAGCTTCCTTTTTCTCCACCCTTGATGCAAGCACAAAGAGCTAATACACATTCAAAATACAGTACTACAATTTCCTGGAAGACATCAGTTGGGGGTTATCAGGTTACCTCACCTCCAGTCCAGGAAGCCCCTAAAGCAACTACTGATTTAGGCTGGAAGGGTTCCCTGGGGAGGTGTCACAGTGTGTGTGTCCCTTGCCCCACCCCTCCAGGGTTTGTCCTTAGTCCTGCAGGAGCAACAGCTCTGCCTGTTGCTCCCAGCAGGACGCTGACCCCCATCTGACCCAGTGTCACCACACTCACATCTGCCTGCTTGCTATGTTAGAATCACAGAATCATTAAGGATGGAAAAGACCTTTAAGATCATCAAGTCCAACTGTTAACCCAACACCACCAAGCCCACTAACCCATGTCCTGAAGTGCCACGTCTACACGTTTTTTGAACTCTTCCAGAGATGGTGACTCCACCATCTCCCTGGGCAGCCTGTTCCAGTGTTTGACCACTCTTTCAGTAAAGAAATTTTTCCTAATATCCAATCTAAACCTCCCCTGGTGCAACTTGAGGCCATTTCCTCTCATCCATGTTCCTCTTCAAATCATTAATACTCTGAGCAAAGTTACAAACTCTGAAGTGTTGTTTTCTCTCCTGCCCCTCAGCACCCTGCCAAACTCTCCTGAAGACAAGAATTCATCATTTCTTTCCCATGCTGAGCTCTTTGCCTGACACTGGGTGCATTGCATCTCTTCTGCTGTCCACATATAACTTCTACAGCCCTTTCAGAAGTGTTTCCATCACACTGTTCTGAAGTCTTGATAAATCCCATCAGTCAGCTCTCTTACATCCATTCTTTCTTATTAAACAATTAAAAAGATTAGGGAGACATGGTCTCCTGAAAATGCAGTGATTAAATCTCACCAGAAATTATTTTCCAGCTGATAAATTTTCCTGTTTTCCATTAATGGTATCACTACTATACCACATATATGTTCATTTGGTCTTTAGCTCTCCACATTGACACTAAGGGTTTTGCTAAAGATGGCTTCAACAGCTCCTTCTTGCGAATCTCTTTTCCCTGACATAATAACTGTTTTGAGTGAAAAGAAAATGCACGTTATTACTACCTACTCATCTGCTCCATACTTAAAATCCCTTCAGTAATTACCTACTGTTTTGCTTTTTTAAATCAGTTTGCTTCAGCACTCACCTGCTGATCCATTCTTTTTTGAAACTTCCCCAACACTTTACGCTGTTAATTTGGTTTGTTTCTTCGTCTCACTTACTGCCGCCTTGCATGGCTCCACCCCGAGCTCCAGATGCTGAAAAGGGACCGCTCTCCCGTGGGCTGAGGTGTGTGGTGCGGAGGCTGGCACATGCCCACTCTCCGCCATCACTGAGACCTCCGAGCAGGGGCTGTCGTGGCTGGGGGTCCCGGCGCCAGCGACTCTCCAGGTGCCGTCACACAGCCCCTTTGGCCGAGCTGCACTTGTCAAGGGTCTGCCACCCCAGCTGCCTTCCCACCTCCTTAGGAAGACGCATCCCAACAGCCAGGTGAGCAGCGGCGCTTGCAGCAGTGCCAGCTGGCAAGCCAAAAGAGACACGAAGAGGCGTGCTCCTCTACTCAGTGGCGTTTAATTAAAAAAAATAATGACAATGTTGATAAATTTATTAACCACTCCTCTGATGATCAATTCAGCCAGTATTTGTCCAACATGCGGAGCCTTGGCAGCCACCCAACAGCAACACGAAAGCTTGACTGTTCCCAGGCAACCACAGCCTCCAGGTTCACACAGGACAACATTACAATATTACCATGTTTTCGATAAAAATCTGCCGTACAAAGGAATTTTAATTGTCAAATAAACTAAAGTTAACAGTAAGTTAAATAGTATCAGCAGGGCAAATATTGACTGCCTTACTTCCATATTTTACCCAGTTTAAAAAATTAGCATTTTTCTTCTATTAGTAACTGCAGAGTTTGCAGGCTGCTGCATTTAAATCCTGCAGATTCTGCTAGGTCTATGTGGAAATTTATACCATGCTTCCCACAGAAAACAAAGACTCTGAGGCAGGACGCAATTACTTTGGTCACAACAGCACAAAAAGTAGGAAAAACTCCAAACCAACTCAGTGAAGAAAAAGACAAGAATTGACCACATCCATGCAATAAGAATCTGGGCAAACATAATGGACTAAAAATGGTCTAACCACCATATAAAAACTACAGCTTCTTGGTGTTAAGAAAGGCTTCTCAGCAAGAAAAAAAAGGTCACTAACCATGAAAAATCTTATCCCTACATACGCTTTGGTCTAATGCCAATTAAAACAAGAATATCATTAAATGAACACTGTTGAAACTCTAAGAAGATGCAGAGCTTTCATCAACATCACTATGTAAAAGGAGAATTTCAACAGAAGTATGGACATTAACAAATACAGAGAAAGAAAATACTAGAAGTATGCATTACCTAATTTCCAAGGTTTTTTGTTATCAAATTCAAGGTCAGGTCAGACAGGGCTCTGAGCAACCTGCTCTAGTTGAAGATGTCCCTGCTCATTGCAGGAGGGTTGGACTAGACGACCTTGAAAAGTTCCTTCCACCCCAAACTATTCTGTGACTCTACAATTCTAAATAAAACATCTCACTAATCATTTTACATTGCTGCAAACATCCGTAATTTACAGTGACAGTCCATCCTGAAGCATGTGCCTGAACTCCAGCCACCTAGTATATCTTAGTATTTTGTTCAAAACCCTTAGCGGTACCAGCAGGTGAGTTAGCCCAGAAGATAACAATTTGGTGAAAATCCTACAGAACAAGGTGGTAGCAAAGGTACGTGTGCTCTCCAAAAGGAGGTGATCTAAGCTGCTACTATTCAGTTTATCATCTGTGCCTCACTCGAGAGGCCTCAGCCTCCAACCGTGCTGGAGACACCCTGCCAAGCTCTACGGGCACAGCATCCAGAGCCCGCCAGGTGCTACCAGCATGGCATCCAGGGCCACCACGACACCTCGACACGGCCTGGGACAACTTGTGGCACAACCTTGAGTCTGCTTTCTCTGCAGCAACTGCAACACCTCATTACATGGAAAATGAATGCCAAAACGTTATTAAGGGAAAAGAATGAAAATGGCTTCACTTTACTGAAGCGGGTACTGTTGCTCTAACCTCCCGTTTTGCATTTGGGCTCCAACTGCTTTCCACCCATTAGCAAATGCTGTGTCCTCTCCCCTCCGGTGCTCCCCACCCGCACCCTCTCTGAGCACGCATCAGCTCTCTCCTCCCGACGCCCTCCACAGCGCGCGGTCCGTCCCAAGCGCTGCTGCCCGGCACATTCTGCCTCTGGGCACTTGCTGCCTTCCCCTGGTCGCCACTCGAGGCTTCCTCCGCTCCAACGGCTCGCCGTTCATTACAGAAGTCAATTTTGTAAAATGATGGGTATAAAAAAAAAAAAGTATGAATTTTCATCGATTAACCAATAACAACACAGAGCCAATCAGACGCAGGGAGGAGGATTTCGTTAGGTTAGTTGGCTGTTTAATTAATCAGTCAAGCCTTAACGATGCCAATGACCTGTGAATGTCAGAACACATTTAGAGAAACAGTGGTCTACAGCAAAACTGAGCTATAAGCCAAAAGCAGTTATGGACTGTCTTATTAAAACTAGCATTATCAGGAAAAGCATGACTTTTAACAGACTGACAGAAAATTTCTTTCTATTGAGAACTATAAAATTACTGGACCATGTGAATGGACTAGACGCCATGTTTTAGAGGCATTGTTTAATATTGCTTCATGACATCGGGTTTGCATGATTTTAATTAATCAAACTTGTCATGGATATGTCACCATCCTACCAGCTGAGGGCTGAAGAAACGTATAGCAGCAACAATAATGTCAAAGATCTGCATGGAGGAATGAGGTTGGATGGCACATAGGGTCAATCAAACACTGACGGCATTGAAAGGAAATAAGATGACACTAATAAAGTTTGCATCCTAAATAAGCAGGATGCTATACCATCCAGTATATACTATAGGGAGTTGTACCACAAAATGCAACATGTTTCTAGACGATGAGACTCAGCAAAAACTAATCCTGTTTTGTAAAACTTCCCCCACACACATACTCAGTAGAGGAGAGAAACTAAGTAAATTGCAGTGCCTGACAATGATCTACACATGAGACAGCGAATTAGAAATATATTTACCAGCAACAAAGTAGGGGGGAAGAGAAAAAAAAATGTGGAAAATCACAAGAAAGGGACGAGAAATGACCTCCACCCATCTCCAGTTTAGCTTAATTTGGGGCACCAGTCCCTAAATCAATCCGCGCCTTGATAAACAAGCACTAGCAGTGGGAAGAAACACCATTTAGTTTTAGGCGCTAGTAAACAGCTGCGGTGCTCTCGGAGAAAAACCCAGCGCAAGCAGCCAGCTCAGGCCTGGGCAAGGCTGGCACCAAGGCAAAAGGCTTGAAGATAAAGCACTGTCACAGCTCCAGGTTTATGATCCCCTGGGAGACAATACCCACAGGAGCAAGGACACTGCTGCTTCATCGCCTCCACCAGCACAACGCTTGTTTCTGGTACAAGTCAACACACAGATTCTGCCTTGACGATCCCAGCTGTTTGTGACCACAGTACTGCAGAGGGTCCACGGGGAGCAGCTTTGCAACCCCCCATCATGCTTTACACGGGCCAGGCTCCCCAGGGAAACCCCCCCAGCAGAAAGGTAAGGTAACCTGCAACGTCCTGCCCAGCACCATCACAGAAAAGGGGCATTTCCAAGTGTCATGGTCCCTTTTTGTCCGGGGAGCAGGGTATGCCTCCTGCTCTGCTGAAGAGGCATGAGGCACTCCGAGCCAGAGCACTTCTCTATACATACAGCCCAACGTTGTCAGGAAGCACCACCGTGCGAACAGGAACCATAAGTGGCTCCCAGACTGGGATCCAGCCCTCACAGCCTGGGAAGGGCGACCTTGCTCTGCGCTGCTTTCCTGCTCTCTGCGGAGGTGCACGTTCAGGGCTCCTCGAATTTGCCTTGCAGGATGATCTGGATGCCAAGGCAGCCTAAGAAGTGGGAAGGTAGCATGGAGCCCTTTTGCTCCTCATACCCCAGCTCCTTCCATTTTGTTGTTTTTTCTAAACAAGCACAGCCTGGCATCCCTACTTCACACACACACGGAGAGAAACGGCTCTCCCACAGGAACACTGCAGGTGCCCAGAGAAAACCCTGGAGGACCGAGCTGGCTCAGTTCTGCAGCAGCAGTTCGGAGGTCGCTGCAGCCGCCGCAGGAGCGGGGTGCAGCGAGCCCTCCCCGGAGACCTGCGAGCGCGGCACTGCCGTGAGCTGCTCTCCACAGGCAGCCGCAGGACAGCCGTCTGCAGCCCGAGCCCCTGGCCCACCAGGGCCACTATGGGCAGCTTGAGCCACCCAGGACAGGCAGTGGGGCAGCAGACCCTACCCACCAGCAAAGGCAGCTCAGCGCCCGCAGTCCCAGCCAGTGCGACAACGGGGCTGACAGGCTTTTCCAGGTCATGCCGGGGAAGGACACAAGCTGGAAGGAGATCCAAACTGAGCTCCATGATGCTCAACGCTCTCTGATGTGAATGACGTTCATTTCTGCACAGCGTGCTGTGCTGGAACCAGAGAGCCCAGATCCAGAGCTACTCCTTAGCCAGTCCTCAGCCTGAGAAATGCTGTGCACCCACTGCGGTACAAAGTTCTGTATTAACACAGCGCAGTGACTGGCACCGCGCTCAAACCTCGTACAGAGAGCGAGCAGACGATGAGAAAAAGACAGCATCAGAAATACATCCTCCCAACAGCCAGGGACAGTAAACTGTGCTGTGATCTCCCACAGAAGCAAATAACCTGCTTTCTTGGGATATTTGGGATGAAGAGTAAGTATCAATGTGACAAGTTTGGCTGAGAAAATGTTTACTGGATCTTTTAATTGATTTGGTTCTTGGATTTGGAGCTACATTACACCACAGAATGACTCAAGTAAATGCATTTAAGATGTCACATTTATGCATTTAATGTTAGGACTCTTCAGTATCAAAGAAGCGCTAAAAGGAATGAAAGGAATTCAGTTCATACTTAGTAGTTAATCTGAAGTGACCTACAGAAGATTAGTAAAACAAATATTAAAACACAACAACTACTGTAATAGATCCCTACAGTGTTGTACAGTTACAAAGGACAGACAAATAATTTATGGTTATTGGTAAAACTAAATCAATGCTCCTGCACACCGTTTTTTATGCAACATATTAACTGGAAAAAAGCTTATACTGAAATGTAACTTGAAGCAGGAAAACAGAAATAGAAAAAAGAACATTTGCAGGCTGGAAAATTTGTCTTTGTATGTGTTCACACAACACATACCATCCTGACACTGCAATCACAGATGAGAACCTGGGTATTGCCACAGATATATATATCTCTGACAATTATGAATCCATAAGCCAGCATAACCAATTAAGATTGCTGCAAAGCTACAGGAAAAATTAGGAAAATCCCTTGGACTCGGTTACCAACCAAGCGTGCACTCTTCCGTCCCGTATTTCATTCACTGTTGGAGCAGCCTTTAGCTCTGCCCCCCCACCAGAGAAACCCCCAGGGTCACAGCCAGCTCCACAGGGGTCCAGAGACGACCACTTACACCCAACGTACACAGCCCCCGTCCCAGAACAACGCAACATCTCGGATCTGGTTTGACTCTTCACTGGCTGGAAACACGAGCCAGCGGCAGGGACTAAAAAACATGCATCCTCTTATACTTAACCCCGTTCCCGAGGGTTGTGGTGACCTGCCCCGTTTTCATCCCTGACAGGATCCCCTTGATTGCTGCTCCGGGCGCAGGCAGCGGAACCAGCACAGGTGGGCTACAACCCTCCCCCAGGGCCAAGCCATCACAGGCTTATCAGCCCACCAGCCAGCCCTACCTCCCACTCCAGCCACCACCACAGGGTCACTGCAGGCCTCCTTCCTCACCCTACAGGCAATTGATTGACCAAACCCAGTGGAATGAAAGATAAAATTTCAGTTTGTGAATGGCTGAGAATGGAATACTGCTCTGAGGCAAAGCCAATGGTATGCACCGTCCCCAGGACCAACAGCGCGTAACATCATGTAATACCACATCTTCATAAACTGCTAGTAAACCAAAAGCCAAACTGAAAACAATGCCAGAAACTTTTCACTACATAGTTTGCAAAATGTAAGTTTATGGATCTCATTCCACTGACTTTTTGAAAGAAGAAATGAACAGGCTGGAGATGAAGCAGGAGAATCTCTGGTATCAGAGATGCTTTTCTCAAACACGCTTATATGTTCTGCTGGGCTTCTCTCCAAAGAAAGAAGCCTTTAAAAACATGGTCACAATACCAAGAGGTCCCATCATTGGTAGAGAATGGGGGGTAGGCGGTAGGACAAGCTTTGAAATTCTGTATATATATATATGCTAATTTGGAAATAAAAACTATAAATCTGAGATCAAGATCTCTGCATCAGAAAGTGCTCCAAATCAGTAACTTGAATGCAGAATATTGCCAGGCAGAAAACTCAGCTTCCTGTAACTGAAAGAAAAAAAATGTAAATGTAAGACATATTCTAAAACTGTGCTCTGTTACCTCTTTTAAGTGCACTGCTGACTTTGTAATCCGGGATTTAACGTTTTCTTTTCCTAGAGTGAAGCTCATGTTTTCACTCTGTGCTTGCCTACTATGTAAAGTGGATTTGGGTGAACCAGAACCGCACTATTCTTTCATGACTGGTGACTCCCCATAAACAGTGTTAAGAACAAATCCTCTGGGGCCTCTGCAAATTTAGGAACCCAGGAATCAGGGAATGCTTGCTGTCAAGGTACAGAGATCACCCAAGCAGGGTGAGTGCAGAAGACATCATGGGAGACCTGGGACCACCGAGGAACGGGCAGCCGGTGTGCCCTGGGTGTGCACAGGCATCATCCCGACACCCAGCAGCACCGCGGCCACAACTAACAAACAAAACTGGATTTTCATACTTGCAACTCACAGCTTGATCCCCACAGCTCTTGCCACATCCCGGCTAGGTGCCATAGACCAAGGTGAGGAAAGGCGTCTCCCCAAAGGCTTGCCACCCCACGCTTTTCTGGCAAAGGCAGCCCAGACAAGGTTTCAGGCCCACCACTCATTCCCCAGGTTGTGAGAGCTCTGTCTGTTTTTTGCAGATATATTAGTATGTCTGATGAAGGATAGTGCTGCTCCACAACGCTATCCTGTCTCCAGCAAGAAGCAGACAGTAAAGAAGTGGCCCAAAATTCTAGAAAAAAGCCCATGTTGCCATAAATGTATCTGGGACAAGACATAACAAGAGATGGGAAAAAAGGAGAGAATCCACCGCAGAACCAGCTTCTATGGGATATTTGGCGAGCCCAAGTTTGAACATCTTCAGATTTGCAATTACTTACAATCTACTACCAAACGCTCACCTTTGATGTAATCTCACCCACTACAGCAAGATGGACCTCCATACAATTGGCTTGCGCAGTTCATCTATCCTCACACTCATGCCCAACGGTGCAAGTTTTTAAAAATATATGCTCTACGTAAATGCATAAAAAACTTCCTGACACAGCCAGAGACAGTCAGACTGGTGTTGGGCCGCAAACTCATCTCCAGAGCTGTACATGACATACACTCCAATACCTCTCTCTTAAAGCCTTTTTCTGTTAACTTCTTATACTGTGTTTGGGTCGCTGCGTGACACTAAGAAAGAAATAATTTCAATTATGTTTCTTCAGCACTTGTGTAGATATTCATTCTCAAGGTATATGATTCACAAAATCTAACCATGGGGTGAGAAATGCTGGGAACAGCAAAAAAGACAACTTAAAGCGAGGGATGCATGCTGAATAGCACTGCAGGGCAGTGAATTCGGACTAAGCCTGCAGACAGCCCTTCTCCACATGCACAGGTCCCAGCCTTCCTCCAAAACCCAAGGAGAAAACATCATGAGTCACCTCACCTATGCTTGATAAAACTATAGTCTGAAAACGAACGGCACGCTCTAATGTATTACACTGAGTCTGCAAAACTCGGGCAACAAAGAACTCCAACTGCGTGTACTTTTTGAAACGTTACCTTGTAAATTTATTATTACAATTCAATTAACTTACTAAGAGAGGGGATGAACAGCACAGAGGGAGCTGAGGCTGTGCTGTGGGGTGAACTGAACCCAGTGTGAGTGAAGCAATCCCCCCTCTCCCTCCCACGACTGCAGCATTTGCAGATGATGAGGGATCAGGGAACTGGACCAACAGCAACGAACCCAAGAGTCCCCATCACTCCAGATATATGCTCAGATAAACCCAGAAGTAATCCATGAGCATATCAGATCCCTAGTCATCAACAGCCACCACCAAGACATTAGCAAAGAAAAACCCTAAGTGTGAAAGTGCATCAGGAAATTTTTCAGAAGTAATTTAAAAATTCAGGCCCCTGAGGAGCCCCAGAGCACACATCAGCCACGCAAGGCCGGGGCAGGACCAGAGCCGCAGCCCTGGCCCCAACGTGTGACCGGCAGCATCGTGTCCCCAGGCGCTGATGGGTGGTTGCACCTCAAAGGGCTCCATGGTACAGGTGCAACTGGTGGTTCCTCCTGGGAGCCACCAGAAGGACACTCCACCAGCTCCAAGGACAGAGCCAGGACCCTGATTGGGTGCAGGTCTCCACCCTGGCCAGCCATGGGCACGGTCATTTGGCAGACTTCATCGTCAGCATGCACCCTCCAGGAACCCCCTTGGTGCGGAGGCACCAAGACCTGCTCGTCGGTGTAGAGACCCTGCCCAGCTCACTGCTGGCAGCCTGCAGCAGGACCCTGGGTGCCCTGGGGCAGTCCATCACATTACAGGACACTGGCACTGGCCTTCCAAGGCCGTATCCACATGAGCTGTTATCCCCACAGCATGTGGCACAGCCAGCCCTGACCTCCTCCCTCCACAGTTCTGGCACAGGATGCTCTTCCAAAACCCACTGCTGTCAGGCAAGGGGAATGCACCAACTTCAGCCCTTACCTCGTGCATCAGCTCACACCAATTTCCTGAGGTGTGGAGAGCACCTTCAAAGAGCACCGGGCACGGGCAGCCCCCGCCAGTGCAAGACATTGGTGTGTGCTGAGGTTGGTCCAGTGGGATGCTTTCACCTTCATTACCACACCTCCACGGGAGCACGCACCTCGGCATGGGTGTACCCCACGGAGGAGCGGCTGGTCCTGCCACCCAATGGCACTGGCTCAGTGGCAGCTGCTGGGCACCATGTGCCCACACAGGCTGTTTGGTGGCATGAGCAGGGCTCAGCTCCTGGGTCGCTGGCTGGGTTGATATGGGGAGGAGAGGGCATGATGCATGAGGAGGGGGTTGCCCGCCAGCCCGTCCCATGGACATGGGATGCTACCAGCAAAGAGAGCCTGCGCTTTGCAGTGGTGCACTTTTCTCCCAGCCCCACAGTGGGGTAACAAACCTCTACGGGCAGAGATGCTCCTTCCTCTGCTCGCACTTCCAGAGCTGCCATTGCACATTTTCCTTGCATGCAAATAGAGTTAGCAGAGCTTTTGTGAAGAAGTGGGTCTGCAGTGTTCATTTTTACTGTAAATTTCAAATAATTTATGTGGGCTTTTTCACGTCAGATTTCATATCCACCTTTTTTTGGAAACGCTGATAAATAATTTCAGACATTTATTTCAATCTGGGCTCCTTCAGCACATCGGGCGCCATGTCACAGCACTGCCAGGCACAGGAATGTCAACAGCTCAGCAGCTGGAGACAACAGGAAGCCTCTTTCCAGGCTGATCCACAGAGAACTATACATTAAAAATGAAGCTAATCTCAGAATTTTCCACCAACCCAGATTTTAATAAAAATAATCTCCCCTGGAGATAGCTGTAATATAAAGCTCCAATACTGCTTCTCATACTGTGGCCCATGCTTTCTTTCCAGTAACTGTGAATTACGGCTCAATTATGTTCACTTTGCCCTCTAAGCACTGGCACGGAAAGAGAGGGAGGGCTGCCCTCATGTCTTCTTTCCGAAAAAAACATCAGTGCATAGCACAAGCCCGTGCCTGCTCCAGAGCTCCTCGTCACACATGCAAGCAGGACCTCACACTCACGGTGCAGTAGGATTTCCCTCCGAGAATCTGTGAAATCCACCCTGTGCTGTCCATGTCAGCCACAAACCAACGTTCAGCTCCCACAGTGGATCAACGGTTGAACCTTCGAGCTACAAAAGCTGTGGCAACAACAGGTCTGCAAATGCTTAGGGGACAGAGCTCAGAATGACATGAGAAATGCCCATTTTGAAAATTTAGCCCAAGGAAAATGTGTCCGCTATATCCTTCATGCCTTGCTTACTTGTTTTCCTCCATCCGGCAGTTATGTACTCCCCATGCCCCACAGAGCCGCCCAGTGTCCTGGTCCCCAACCCCACTACCACCAGCACTGCCACCTCCCTTGCAGCAGGTCCACCCCATGGGGCTGTGGTGGCACCTCCTGCCTTGACCACCTTCTGCCCACAAAGCTGGCTCATGGGTCAGGGAGCCAGCAAAGCAGCAACCATCAGACAGACTGACAGTAGAGACTTCACAAGAAAAGAGGTTTTATCTTTTTAAGCAGAAAAGGCTACAGCAAGGCAAACTTCCACTTTGGTCAGGGCAGCCAGTCTGTGATGGGGGCACAGCTCAACCCCGGGCAGAGCCCTGCACTGACACCCACCCCAGCCCCTCGTGTCGCCGTGCAGGCACCCCTCCCTTCCTCCAGCTGGGCATGAGGAGAGCAAGCTTTCACAGCCCGCACGCCGAGCAGCGGGGACAGGAGAAGCCACAGAAACAACCCTGTGCCCTACAGCTCGCCTCATGAAGCTGGAAGCACAGGAAAAATTATTCCAGAGCGCAGGACAAGAAACGCTGCCGGAGGGGAGCAAGCTCCTGCAGGGACCCGAGGACCATCGTGCAGGCCGTGTCCAGCATGCCCTACCGCAAAGCTGGCTCTGGCATTAGACAGGGATGGACAGAAGCATCAGCAAATTATCCAAGGATGCTGGAGGCGCCGGAGTAAACCTGACGGGCAAGAATGAAATGTGGGTCCCATTTATACATGAAATGCACTTATGAGCATGTCCAGCTGAAGTCAGGGAAGCAAAAGCATAACATGTTAATGAGAGGAAAAATTCTAGCTCAGATGTGTGGTCATCACAGGTGAAACCTCTTTCTTCTCATTTCTCTCTCCATCACTTAAAACCTCCACCATTGCTGTCCCTGAGCCTGCAAGGAGGAACCGTGACTCTTTGCCTCAGCTCTTGCACTGATGATGATGCCCAATGCTGCTTTTGGCACCTGCCTTTAAACAGCGAAGGGCACATCCTAAAGATTAGAGTGAGGCAACTGCTACTGATCCACTTTACAGACAAGCTCTCTGCGAGGCTGAACAGATCACTGAAAACAGAAATGAGACGTGAGCGCTCAGCTCCAGAACGTTTCACCCCGGCTCCCATACCCTCTCCCAGCAAAACGTGACAAACAGGGTATTGCGACGACCTGCGATGCTCGCACTGATCGACAGCGCAGCTGTGGGAGCTCCAACCGCCCACCTTCGGCCCCTCCTCCTCGGCCCTGCGCCCTGCCGCACTCGCCCTCGTGCCAGGACTGCCCGCGCGTCAGCCCAACGCACTCGTGATGGCGGCGCCGGGGACTCTCTCCGGCGCTGTTCCCACGTGGCAGTCCCACTCTGTCCACAGGGAAGGATGCAAACTCAGGACAAATGTACAAGGTGGAGGTGTGTGTCTCATTAGTCAGTGTCACATTCAAACCTTCGCAGAGCAATTCTACGAGGAAGCAATTAACTGGAGACCAAGATGGGCTCAGAGCAGAGCCCGCCTGCACAGCAGGGATGGTGCCGGGGAGCCACCTGAGCCAGTCCCCAGGACCACAGGCTCCTCCTGAGCTGTCTCAGATGCCTCAAGGAAAGGTCCTCAGCTCCCGACTGCCCCAGGACTACACAGACCCCACTGCCAGAGACAACCTGTCCTTCTTCAGCCCCTAAACCAGAAGAAGGTTTGGGCACCCACACCTGCACCCCCATCTCGGGTGTTTCTCGCTCCAGGGACCGAGCTCAGCCAGCTCTTGCCATATGCAAATAGCCACACCAGCCACCCCGCTGACGGGGACAAAATGCAGCAAAACCAGCATCACCCACACGGCAAGGTCCTCCTGCCCTCCCTGCAGAGAGGACGCGGCTGCAGCAGCTTGTGTACCACGGCCACTGATCTTCGCGATAACAGGGGTCAGCAACCCACTGGAACTGGAGCCCAAAATGCCCTCTCTGCTCTGAAGAAGGAGTCCCCTTTCCCCACCCAGTCTCTATCAGGACTGTGAAACACGTGCAGAGCAGGACCTAGGCAGAGCTGACTGCCTTGCCCTGTTGATAAGCAGAGGGATGAATCCGCTACACTAGCGCACGCATGCATATTTACGTGGCTTTCTTTAAATCGTTTGAACAGTTTTATGCAAATAAATTGCATTTATTCAAAACAACTCATTAAATAATTCACCCACAACGTCCCAAAGGATGTTGCACAACACTTGGCAGCTCAACTTCCTAGTCCTCAAAATAACCAACCACAGCCACAGATCCAAGGCAGTGACCCACAGCTCTCCTGCTTCAGGCAAAAGTCTCCCTCCACACACATAAAAAAGCAAAGTGGATTGATTTAAGTCAAAGTGATCACCAATTTTAACCATGATAAATCATCTGGCAGAAAATCTGGATATAAATAATCAAGTCTGATGTTGTTTTGCATTAGTAGTCCTTAGCTATTTTCCTAAAGAAAGGCTGCCTCAGATCAATTCATAACCATTACATTAGATTAGTTTGCAATTTAATATAGGCTTTACAACAAAAAGTGCTTTTACCTAAGTAGATACACTGTAACTGTATGCATCTACTTAAGCAATTATAAAGTTAAATATAAATTCATTTTTTCAGTTTTACCCAAATATTTTAGAAAAGAGTGAGTAGCATATTTCTTTCTTAATAGAGGATGAGTAGTTTTTGACTTGTGATTTAAGTCAAAGTGGACCAGGATAAAAATTGGCATTAAAATATGTGCATTTAGGATGTTAAAACATTTTCCAGTACTAACAAGTTAAATACAACAACTCTAAACTACCTGTGCTGGATTCATACTAAATGTGTAAGCAACCAAAACATTTCTTGCACCTACAAGCAACAGACATAAAAAGGGGCTGTTACCGATAGCTACTTATATTAACGGTTTCTTCATGGCCATCAAGATCTAAGAGCTAGTGAGTCTCACCCTCTTGAAATTGCCTTTTACAGCTGGAATGGAAAAAGAAAGCAAGTTCTTTGCAGCTTTCTCAGCCTCCACCTGGCTCCTCACTTCTGGATCCACTCACCCGTGAGCTGAGGGGGCTGCAAGGAAGGAAACATTCGCACTCGTTTAGGGTTAAAAGTTGGGTTCGTGTTGGAACTAGTTTCACACACTTAACCAAGGGATTCTTCGAGATTGCTCGTTTGATTTGTGCCCCATTGTCCCGTGGGTTGCGGCAGCCCAAGCCAGCACCGTGGGGCTGCCCTGTGAGTCCCTCCCGCCGGCTGCGCCAGCTCAGGGTCCTCCAGCTGAAGTCACTGGGGGGAAGATGAATCACTTCTAACGCAGCCCGTCCCCACGGTCCAGGGCACGACGCACCCGACGGACAGGCTCCGGGCAGGAACCGGCAGCACTGCGTGGGCGACAGCAAGGAGGGGCAGAGTGCCCTGGTCCCTCGCTGCCCTCAGCCCCTCGAGGCGGCAGCGCGGCCTCGGACCCCCACACCAGATGTTGGGGATGTCAGCCCCGGACCCCCTGCCCAGACACCCCCCAGCGAGCCAAGCAAGCTGTGCCAGTCCCGGCTCTTGGCACGCAGCCTAGAGCTCGTGCCGGTCTTCGGTGGTCCCCGGGGGACGGGCAGTGCCGGACCCAGCAGAAAGCCAGGGCTGCAGAGCCCGCCGGTGCAGCCCACCGCACACCGGAACACGGGACCAGCGCTTTGCGTCTTGTGACCAGATGTGCGGACCTAGCCCGGCCCTCACCAGGGCTCCTCCGAACGCCTCGTGCCGCGTCCCCCTTGGCTGGGCACAACTGTCCCACGGGCTCCGACACCTCAGGCAAAGCAGGGGTGGCCATGGGACCCCACGCTCTGCCCTGCTCCCCATGCAGGCTTCAGGCGTAAACTCCAGCGACCCGGGCCGACAGGTTTGGCATTAACTGTTAAACTGCGGTGCCTTTGCTGAGGAATGGGACCCACGCTAATGCCTGGCGTGCAAACGCTGGCTGCCACCTCTCTGCTCCTCACCTCCCTTCCCGCAAGGAGCAAACGGAGACACTGCTGCAGACACGCTCCCCAGGGCTGGGCTCCGCGGCTCGCACCAGCTCTGCACCCGGACGCCGTGCCGGCCGGCTGTGCGCTGCAGCTAACCCCAACCTCCTCAGCTGGGGATAAGGGACGCTGCGTAAAATGCCACGGTTTGTTACGCTGAGGATCTCAGCCCTCTCTTCTACAGATCCTACCATCTGGATGCTGATAAAGTGCTCAAACATTTGCGTTCGGAAAACAGACACAAAAAAAGCTACAAAGGGATTTTAAAATATGTCATGCTCGGTGCCGCATTCAACGGCATACAGTAATGAAGCATGGGGCTACACAGTGAATAAGAAAGACAAAAAAAAGCAGAACAGCTGCTTCATTCACTGAGCACTATTAATTTCATCTGAAAGAGGCCGTGTTCCTATGGAAAAACAATGTGCGATCTCAAAGCATGTGCATAAATGGTTTGATTTTCCCCTAAAAGGGGTGAAAAATCCAATACCACTATTGACAGCTAGAGGTTTTTACAGCAGCAGAAGGCAGATGCTTTGGCCAAGGATCAAAGTCTTCAGCACATTTAGGCCATTTTGGAGGTCTGTTCCTGACCTCCGGGATCTTCCCTTTGCAGCAATAAAGTTCTGCTGATTTTCTTTTTTTTTTTTTTTTTTTGGCTTTTCACTGCTCACATAACTGAGGCAGAACAGAGCCTGGAAAAAAGGGATTTCAGGATCTACATGGTACTGGGAAACCAGCGAGAGGCGAAACCTGGGCCAGCGGAGCGGCGCCTGCAGCCCCGGAGTGGAGGCCCAGTGCCACACG
>NW_010565305.1:18283-21299 GCF_000687285.1 Phaethon lepturus
GCCCCCCCCCCTCCCTCTGGGGACGCCGCCATGCCAGCAGGACCACCGTGTGAGCCCCACTCCACTCGCCCCTCTCCTCTCTGTCGGGCTTCCTTCCCTCCTGGGCACAGAAGACAGCCGGCTGCACAGGCTGGCTTCAGCCTCCTCCTCCTCCTCCTGACGGAAAGCGCAGCGAGCGGCGCTGCCGTGAGGCCTGGGGACACAGGGCCATGTCCTCCTCGGCCCTTGGGGAAAGGCCTTTGTGATAAAGCAAGGCTTTTTGTTCTCAAGTTAAAAACTACCTCGGAGAAGATAAAATGCATGAACATGAATTTGAGCTTTTTATTCCTGATTTGTGATAGCAGACAAGGACCTAAGTAGAGCACGGTGTGGGTGGGTGTATATTTAAATCGCGGGCTCCATCCGTGCCACCAGCGGCTCACAAGACATCCCTGGTGTTTGCTCGGTGTGGACACCTGGAGTAAACATAGATGCCACCAGATCCACGGGCAGCGCCAGGGCAGCCCGAAGGCCAGTGCCGGCTCTGCGGGGGGCAGCAACAGGCAGTCACCATTTCTGCCAGCAGCAACGTCTGTGGATGCCATTTGACACCCGATCCAGCTGAACGCAACCCAGAAGAGGAGAAAGGCCTGCGTTCCCCACGCAGGACGCACTTCACGGACACCTCAGGCTGCTGCTGCTGAGGGGGGCCCATCTCCTCCCCGGGCTCCACCGGTGCACGCTGACCTGGCGCAGGGAGCCGCTGCAGGTTGAAGCTAACAGGGGAAAATGTTATTCTAACCTACAGCAGCTCCTCGGTCTGGCTTTAACATGATTTAAAAGGCAAACAAAAAAAGAGTTGCCAGCACACAATGGAGAAGAAAAGCCCCTGGAAATCTCCAGGAGGAAGTCTGTACATCGCCATTCCTCTAGATCTTTCCAAGCTACTTCAATAATCTCCAGCTCTCTGACAGTTAGCAGCTTCCTAAGTACCACTCGTCTGCAAGAGGCTCTTATCTCACTACGTATACATTTTTATGCGATGTGCTGAGCCATGATTCCTTGGAACAAGTTTTCCCTGCTTCCAGTGGAAAAAGTAAATAGAAGACCTGAGCCTCACTGCTCCGCAGTTACAACCGTGGTGACAAACTGGCCATGTGGAGGGTGGCCAGTGCTGCCCACCGGCTGCTGCAGAAAGCGTTTTCCCATGGGATATATCCCAGGTTTGGTCAGACACCTTGCAGGATTTCAGCGCCAGCACACACTGCAGACACAGAGGATGACTGCTGGAGGCAATTTTTCACTCTCCTAGGATTAATTCTGTATTACCACCTTTTCCTACTACCAGGCCTCAAATGAGGTTGTGATTCGCTTCTAAAGCACTCCTGACGCAAGACTTTGGGAATAGGTTTTCAAACGTGTTTTAATGATACAGACCCACAATTCATAACTATTTCAGAGAAACAAACCTTAGCTTTGTTTAGCATGTTTCTGTCTCCTTAAAAAAACAACTATAATCTCATAAATCTTGTGGGTGTTTTGGATAATTTTATCCTGGGTCTCCACCACCCTCTCCCACAGAGCAATGCACAGCCAAAAGCTGAGCTGAAACGGCTCTTCCTGGAGAATAAGCAGCCACAGGCCAAACGCAGGAGCAGGCGGGCAACAGAGAAGCTCCACCAGCGTTAAGAAGGATCCTCAGGGCCTTGCCTCCTCTTTCCTTTGCTCAGGCTCACACTCCCTCCCTGTGCAAGGGCCAGCACCCGTCTGCACCAGCAGCTCACACAGACCAGGGTTAAAGGAGGAGGGGAGGTCCCCCGGTTATCAAACTCCAAATAAATTGCTATCTTGGGAGTCGCTACAGAGCCCAGGCTGTCAAAACAAATCAACCCCCTGCCCTACAGCCATGGTACGGAATGGGTCTGTGGAGCGAAACGCTAGCATGGCACTGACAAGCGGGCGTGTGGAGCTCCACACTGGACACAGCTGCCACCAGCAACGAGCCCAGCTCCCGTGCCGATGCTCCACCAGCACAACTGAATGGGGTGCGGGAAGGTAGCCCGAGGCTCACACCGGGACCAGTGAAACGCTCGGGCTCCCTGCACCGTGCTACCGCCATGCCAGACCCTGAGTTGCAGCCCTGGTCTCCCACAGGGGTCTGCTCAGCCCGGTTTGGTCACGGCACACCGCTCACCCCTGCCCACCCACTCTTGTTTTGCACAGCCCATCGAGCAGGGTTACTCCCCAAATTCAGCCGCGCAGCACACTGACACATGCCAGAGCAGCCGGGAGCAGCAGGGGTTTCCCAGCAAGTGCTAGATCCTGCAGGAGATGATCCCTGGCGCCAGAGAGGAGCGACACTTGCCAGCAGCGCTGTCTGCAGGCACGGAGCACGCTGGCTCTGCCCCCTCGTGAGTTCAGCACCATGCAGCCCATAATTACACCAACACACACCGCTGCTCAAAGACTACACCGCCAACCAGTCGGTTTTTCCTCCTCCTTTGATACGACAGCAGCCTCTCATATTTTTCTGTGCAGCAGCGGCTGATGGTGAGGAGGGATTCTGTGCAACTGAGTGGTCCCCCCATGTTGATTCCTATCAGCATACAGTGTGCATAGGGCAGATCTACACCCAAAGTCTGCATGTTAACTCCATCAGCCCCAGTGCCAGAGGCGCCTGCGGGGAGCCAGGACGCCCAGAGCGCAGTGCTGCCCCAAGCCTCTACTGCTACGGCCCCAGGAAGCCTCTCCTGCTCTGCCAACACCTGAAGCCATCCCAGGAGCGACACGGATTTGGGACAGCAATTTATATAAAGCATACATGCCAGCAGAGTTTCACTATGATTTTTACTATTGAATTTTTAACCCACAACAAATGTGAAGAACAGTTTCATTCGTCCTTTTTGTACCAATTGCTTCCATGAGCTCAGCATTTCTGTCTGCTGAGGTGTCCGCAGTCAGCACCCATGTTACTTAGCAGGTGGCATCTGCACAGCCGTGCAGAATAAAGCTCTCTGTGGCTGCAGGGAAAAAGCCC
>NW_010565305.1:21405-24701 GCF_000687285.1 Phaethon lepturus
ACGGCGCCCGAGTGTCTGCAGCTGCCAAGCTGGCACGAAGTGACTGCACCTCTTCACATACTTTTCATAACTAAAGTCCATGCCGTGTTGTGGGCAATCACCGGGGGACAGCGCACACAGCAGCAGGGTAAGAGGCTTTGGCACTCCCTGGCTCAGAAGAGATGTGTCTACTGGCAGTTCCTACATCCCCATCTTTTCTCTGCTGTTCAGAAACAGTGCAGCAGGTAGCATGTTCTATAGAAAGGGCCTTTTATTTATATTTACAGACACACCAACACTCCTTTGCGAACCGCCTGGTCAGAACCAGCATCCCTTGTCACACAGCCCCTCCGCAGCACCCAGAGCCACGTCAGCAGAGGCACCACAGCCCCCTCCCCACCGGCCCTGCGCTGACCACGTCACACCTGCCCCGCAGCCGCAGCAAAGTGGCACTCAGTCCCCATGCCTCCATCACCGGTGGGCAGCTTGCCTGGCCACGGCTCGTGGCCACCGCACCCCTTCTTCACCAGGCTGCAGAGACGCAGCATGGGTACTGCTTGCAGGATGGACTGCAGCCATGCTTATGGGCTTGAGGCACAGCGAATTCAAATCCCAAATGAATGGCACTCCACACCGCTTCTTAGCAGCCTGCCTCCCCACCGTCAGCCCTTGCTAAGCAGAAGTTCAGGAAAACTTTGTCTATCATCCCTTTTATAATAGGAAAATTTATTTCTTCGTTTCCCTTGGCTTAACAGAAAAATCAATGCTTTGTGCCTTGGTTTTCAGGCTCTTCTTTCATTTGCATTAAGGAGATAACAAGCCAGAAAATGTTCACCCAAAGTATCAGGTGACTGAGAAGAGGGATGAGGGCAGAGCCTCTCCTGCAGCCAGAGGGGGAAATGAGCAACTCCATCCCGCAGCAAAGGGAGGCCCTGGCCTCGGCGGGGACCTCAAACAGCCTCTCACAACTGGAGCTGGGTGGCCGCACACCTCCGAGGCTGTGCGACATTTCCTCGCCAGTCCCCGCCGTGCTGCCAAAGCCCTGCGTGGGGGCAGAGCCCTCCTGTGGGACGGGGGCCAGCAGAGGAAAGACATGTCAGGGCCTGCTGCCCAGACACCATGGGACATCACCCTTCCATAGGATGTGAATACTTCAGCATCACCCGGGCTTTCCTGGTTGTGACACAGCTAACGGGCCGCGCTTCAGCATGATCCCCTTTGCAAATCCACTGTACCAACCGTGATCCCGCCAGCTTGAGAACCAGCAACCTGGGCCGAAACCGCCAAGGCTGTCACCACAGGGCTGCACGCAAACAGATGCCGCAAGAGATGGCGGCTCCCTCTCAGCATTGCCTGCTCTGCTGGTGCTGAGGAGCAGAGCCCGCGTTCCTGGCATCACCAAGAACGTCACACACCTCCCATAGATGGATGGTCCCTCCCGTCGGCATACTCGCGCGCCCGGCTTCCCTGCACAGCCCAGTCTCTCCCGAATGGCACCATCACAAGAAACCCATCCACAGCTCCGTGCCTCTCCAACACAAACAGCTTTCTGTTTCTCATCCCGAATTAGCATCTGCCCCCCAAAGCATCTCTTTGCTCTCAATATCACTCTTCCTCTCCACTACAGCACAAATTGTCCTTCCTCTTCCTGCTGGGCCACCAACATGACCTGCCCTGACTTCACCTTAGGGCTACCAGCAGACCGGCCATCCCCATTGCACTCACTGTCCCTGAAAACCTGCTTGGAGGAGCACAGCACCCACAGTCCAGGTGGCAGAAGCAGGAGATGGGGTCCCATCACTGTGGACCCCACAGCAGGCTGGGCAGACCTAGGCACCTCCCAAAGAGCTCAGTCCCCAAATACGAGACACTGCTACTTAGAGTCCTTCAGAAACGGCTAGTGGGAAGGGAGAGGAGGAGAGGAGGCAAAGACACAAAACTGAAGAAACAAGTACCCATCTTGTGGCACCTTCCTTTCCCCAAACATTTGCCTTGAGTGCCTCAGCTGCCACACAGAGAGCTCATGGAGCGGAACAGGGGACAGGAAATTTTGGACACCATGAAAAATATCCAGCTAAGTAGTGGAGTCGCCTGCCTGGAGCCATGCAGGACAGAGGTCCCTTCAGGCTGCGGGGCATGGTGTGGCTCCTGGCTACAGTCCCGGGCACTCCCCAGCACAGGAGCAGAATGTGCCAGCACGTGCCAAGCACTGCTTGTCTCCCCCAGCCCCAGCCTCTGTCCCTGCCCAGGCCAGTCCATGGCCCCCATCGCCTGCAAGGCTGTCCCACGCCCATAGGCTTTGGGAACCGTGCAGCTCCTTGGGGCAACTCTGTCTGTCAAAAAGGAGGGACGTTCGCAAGCTCTGTCAGTCAGTACTCTGAGGGGTTTATGTTTATGTCCCCAGCAGAGCTCTTCACCTACGTGGCAGGGAATGCCACCACCCACTTCTGCACTGCAAGAAAGTGAGTCTCCTTTTGGTAATAAGATGTGCTCCCTTTCCATGCAAGGACACTCCTCCCCAGTTTCTGCACTGCAGAAGGGCCCATCCTTCTGTCCCATCTCCACCTGCCTCTCCACATCTCATGTGTCTGCGCAGAGTAGGAAATGTGTCCTGTTCCTCCTGTGCTCCAGGTTCCATTTCTCAAGCTGTTTGTAGGGCAGCTTAGCCTCTCTTCCCTGAGGTCAGAGTTGCCCAGGTTGCTCAGACTATTTAAGCTGAAAGTGCTGGCCCATCATTAGGATGTAAACAGCGCTGTGCCTGAAGAGACTGCTTTTTCAGAGACAAGGTCACAGCCTGGGGTGGACATTTGCTCCTACCAATGGAAACCACTAACAGTGAATTCAAAGGCTTTCAGCGGAACAACGACAGTGATGGAGAGTTGTGACGGAACCTAAAAGAGGCTTGGATACAACTCTAAGAGACCTGGGAAAGTTAACTTGAAACGTCAGCTGCTTCACAGTCTAAAAACCCACCTGAAGGCTCCAACCCTGACAGAACTTGAATAAACTGAACTTTGCCCGACTGACTGATCGCCTGATCTCCGAAACTCTGGCAGCTAATGGAGTCTGACTTGTTACTGCAAAGCTACCTGTCCAGCCTGTGCCTGAAGATCCCAAAAGAGACAATCCCCATCTTCAAGCAGAGCTTGCTATAGCAAAGCCCATGGCACATCAGCCGTGTGCTGCAGCTGACCTAGAGCCCCAGAGGCGCCCATGGGAGGAGGGTAGGGGGTCACTTCAGACTGTGCAAGGGCTGGAAATCAGTAAAACCCCTTTGGCACACCAACTAGAGCTCAGTCTGGCCACAGTCGTTAAGG
>NW_010565306.1:0-12584 GCF_000687285.1 Phaethon lepturus
AGTGACAAGTGGTGTCCCTCGGGGGTCTGTACTGGGATGAGTACTATTTAGTATCTTCTTCAGTATCATAGACAGTGGGATCGAGTGCATCCTCAGAAAGTTTGCAGATGACACCAAGCTGAGTGGTATGGTTGACATGCCTGAGGGAAGGGATGCCATCCAGAGGGACCTGGACAAGCTCGAGGCGTCAGCCCATGTGAAACTCATGAGGTTCAACAAGGCCAAGGGCAGGGTCCTGCACCTTGGGTCGGGCGATCAACCGATTGAGAGCAGCCCTGCCGAGAAGGACTTGGGGGTACTGGGGGATGAAAAACTGGATGTGAGCTGGCAGTGTATGCTCACAGCCCAGAAGGCCAACCATATCCTGGGCTGCATCAAAAGAAGCATGGCCAGCAGGTCGAGGGAGGTGATTCTGCCCCTCTACTCTGCTCTGGTGAGACCCCACCTGGAGTACTGCATCCAGCTCTGGAGCCCTCAGCACAGGAAAGACATAGACCTGTTGGAGAGGGTCCAGAGGAGGGCCACAGAAATGATCAGAGGGATCATGGAACATCTCTCCTATGAAGAAAGGCTGAGAGAGTTGGTATTGTTCAGCCTGGAGAAGAGAAGGCTCCAGGGAGACCTTATTGCAGCCTTCCAATACTTAAAAGGGGCTTATAAGTAAGATGGGGACAGACTTTTTAGCAGGGCCTGCAGTGACAGGACAAGGGTAGATTCAGACTGGATATAAGGAAGAAATTCTTCACGACGAGGGTGGTGAAACACTGGCACAGGTTGCCCATAGAGGTGGTAGATGCCCCATCCCTGGGAAAATTCCAGGTCAGGTTGGACGGGGCTCTGAGCAACCTGATCTAGTTGAAGATGTCCCTACTCACTGCAGGTGGGTTGGACTAGATGACCTTTAAAGGTCCCTTCCAACCCAAACTATTCTATGACCCTAAACCCATATACAACTATTTGGATTTCAGTTCCCCAGGTCCTCGAAATGTAATGAATTTCCACTTAGTTTGAAAAGGTATAGTACACCATAGTTGTTGACATGCTCTCTGTGTTCTTAAACTAAAATAACAGAGCTTATTGTTTAGAGGTTATTGGGAATTGTTACTTGCAATATATGTATGTCTAAGGATATTATCTTCACTGTATTTTATTACTTGGTTTGTATGACAACTTTGATATTTTCTTTGAAATACATCTGACAGGTCTGTTTCATTTCGCGTACCTGTTATTTTTATGAAATTATGAAGAGTACATAGATGGAAAATGACATTATAAAAGACCTGAGGCATATTAAAAATATCATAAGCTATGTCCTACAGCAGAATCATGCACACTCATATATGTCCAACAGAATTTTTGTGTAATTACTTTTTGCAATCCACCCTTGACTGAGGTTCCACCACTTCCCTTCGTAGGCTACTTTGTTTTCCACAATTAGAAAGCTTTCCTAAAATCTAATCAAATTCTTGTTTGTTGCTAACAAAGCTAGTTTCTTATTGTCTCTCTCATGATGACAATCGAGAACATTTGATCACTCCTCCTATCTATGAACAGCTTTATTTTTGAAGAACTAGACAAATCCAATTCCTTGAATCAAAAAAAAAAGATTTACTACATCTCTTACCATTCCTCTTGTTTGCCTCCAGGGTAAAAGACAGGATATGATAGAAAACAAGTTTACCAAGGGTTTAGAGTAATGCTGAATAGTAATTTTCTAGAAAATACAGCAGCCTGATCAAATACCGACTGAACTACAGAAGACAATGATGTTTTAGAACAGGCTTCCAGGGCGTGTTCTCAGCATAGCCAGTTGTATCTGTACTCAACCACAAAAAGAAAAAACAAAACCAGCAATATTGCTCACCAGTAGTGCTCCTTTCTTTTGCTACAATATACAGAAATCATCAGAAGATACTTGTGTGTTCACAGTGAGGGAAGGTCCACATGGAAGTCAATCTCCGAAACATTAAAGGTTCCACAATACAAAAGGGTCAGTGACATACCTGAGAGATACTGCATTAGATCCATAGATCTCTCTCACTGCTGTCAAATCAGCTTCCAGCTGTGGGTGCTTGTGAAGTTCTCCATCATAGCTAACCTACCGGGAAAAAAAAAAATATTCTAGGAGTTATTATTTCATTACTGGCACCTAATCTAGCCTCTTGAAAGTTCCCCCTGCAAAATACGCTGCATAAAGATTCCTTAATGCTATGCTCAGAAAGGACACTGTTGATAAACTGAAGCACTGAGGTGGTTTAGCTCTCTTAAGCAATGTGATTTGCAAAGCAGGCACTTCTGCATCGAAATTCCATAGGGTCCCACTCTTGTTTGTGGGAAGAGAAGCTGCAAAGGACTCATCCCTCTGTCCTGTCTTGTCCTGGGGTCTGTTCTGGGCCACTTGTGCATTTTAAAACTGGTAAGTAGGAGAAGAACCAGGTCTCCCCAGTCGTAGCATCCCAGTCCAACCACTACTGGTCAAAGGCTTGCTCCCTCTTGGTTGTTGTCACACTCTCATACATTTTAGACACAGAATGGCTTGGGCTCAACAAGAGAAGCATGAGACTATACTATATACCAAGTGTTTTGTCATCTAAGTTACATTTTCAACCTATTCATTGGCTGTATTTGACTTTTCTATCTACCAATGCAATTAGATCAAAAAGAAAAATAATTAAAGAGCACTTTTCCATTTTAAGTATTTTACCAGAGAAGATGTAAAGAAACGTGTTTAGGCATCATCCCCATTTTTTAAAATTCTGCATGGAAAGTAGAAACAGTTATGTTAGTACTTACACTATAAAGAAAAATTATGAGCTGGTTTGGTTGGGCTGTATGAAGTCAGAATAATTAATATACTCCTATCTTCTACAAGGATCAAAATACCTTTTTAGGCTTGTAACAATCTGTTAAAAGTCTATTACTACTTTCTCTTTAAGCAATATGAGCCTGATTGTGTGAGCCTAATTCTACTTCTTTACACCAATTAGAATGACCATAATTCTACAAAAGTTGATGAACTTCCTAGATTTGGACAGATTCAGAAAGTAGGATTTGTCTTGCACCTTTGACAAATTCAGAGAGCAAAGCACAAAAGTGCAATTTATCCCTTTGGACATATATACATCCTTATACAGGAAATTCTGCTGAGAATTCTTGCTATTGCAGAATCATATCTAACTGCAGTATTGTTTCTTCCATTTGTACATCCAAATCCGTAGGAGACCAGTGCTGTGACACTTTCAGCTCTCATACCTAGAGACGCACTTTTCAATCTAATTAAATAAATTTCGATGGAATTAAAATAATAATCAGCTGATCACTTCTTACATGTGAAAATTAGCAAAGAATAATTTGATTAGACTTAGAATTCTTCAAATATAAGGCACAGAATTCATCAGCACAGCATGGGCATGTATTTATCAGATATATCAGTGACATTCATGACCAGAAGGGTATAAGCCAAGGATCCCTGCCTTGTTTGGGCAGGCATGTCAGAATAATTTCCCAAGTAGAAGAGCACAGGAAGAAAATTTTATTATAAATCTTTTTCGACTTAAGGTAGGAGCAAACCAATCCTTTTTACATGCTCATTACTCAAAGATGAATTCTTTAAAGATGCATCAATAATTGCTGTCCTGCTTCCAAAGAGAGCGCAGCAATCATTTCACAAATCGTGGCTGTGGTTCAACCATCACCTTTGTTGGTGCTAAACCACATTTTTTTAAGCAGTCTTCTGTATCAGTAATAGTACAATACAAAAGGAACACTATGCAGAACATGGAACTGATCAACATAATGCTTTCTCCAATCTGTTTTCTGATGGTAAGAGGTTATGAACTCAAAAAGGAAACAAAGCAGTGTTCTGTCAAATTGTAAGATCACAGTGTGGTATCTTCTATCCCTGAATTAGTGCCACAGACATGCTGATGTACGCAGAGGAGACTGCCAGAGTTTTGTATATCTGCATTTGCAAGTATGTGCTGTAACTGAAGCACGAGAGGGAGAGAGAGTGCCAAAGGCAGTAGTAGTACTGTTTCAATCTCCTGTTCTCTTTTGCAAATGTAGAAGATAGAGACTCAAAGAAAGAATTAACAAAGAGTCTCAGAGAAAGTGAATATAAAAGCTAAAAAAATCTGATAGCTTTGCTATGTCTGAAGGGTTTGTGTTTAGAAAGTCTCAATTTTTAATCTGAGACCTGATTCAGATTATGTTGTCCCACATAATGACCCATTGAAAATCAGTAGGACTTAGGCTATTGAATCATTTAGATACTTTAAAGTATTTATCCATTAAATCCTTAGGGAGGATTACAACAAGCAGGTGCCTAGGAAGCAGATACAAACATTTAATTTATGACCAAGAGGTCATATCTTGTTCACTGCCCATCAAATGCCATTTCTCATTTTCCTTGTTTAATCATCAGTTGGTCTCATCTTTCCAGCTGTAACCACTTAGAAATGTTAGAATTATCCCTGACCTCCACCTTTTCCAAGTGTACTGCACACAATTACACTAGCATCTATTCTCTCTAGTTGCTAAAGTTACCATTTTTGTCCCCTTTCTCTGTGGGCACAGCACACATTTGTATCAAACGAAGCAGCTTACCTTACTGGTTCCCCACATATACAGTCAACTACTTTGTTTTTCCAATACACCTAGTGCTCACTTAACTCTTACAATCAATTTCTTTGAAAAAGGACTGTTCTTTTTATCTCTCAAGGGACTTTGCTCATTATCTGATTTCCTATTTATTTCCCAAGTCCTCAATCATTTTTTTTAAATTCTTCTTTAGAATTTTGTCATTTTGACCATGAAATTTTAAATTAAAAATTTCCTTTTTTCTCTCTTCTTAAATATACTTTCTGTGATGTCTTTGGGTTTTTTGTTTGTTCTCCTTATTATGCTTTTTGAGTATTCTATACTCAAGACATTCAGAGTCATCTGATATTTTATTTTTATTGCTGATTTAATTGTAACTTTACTGCTTTTTTTCCAGTTATCATTCCTTCAATTAAATGTACTACCTTAAAAAATGACAATGCAATATTAGTGTAGTTTCCACTTCAAATATAAGACAACTAAATTCTAACCAGTATTTCCTATTACACAGCTCTTTTACACCTTGCAAAATGATTTACTGCGCTCTGTGTTCATATCGCATAGGCAGTGTTAATATTTATTCATTCATTTGGGCACTGGCTGGCATCCTTTACTAAATGTATTTGTGCTGGTTCAAGAAGCACTCTCAACTGTTTGCTGCCTTTTCCTTCACCTTAAGGTTACTGCCCTTTCTGCAGATTTGAAAAATGAAGCCAGTACACACAACTCATCACTACAGGGCAAAATCAGAAGATTTTTCTTTTCAGGCAAATTAAAATAAGACATCACTCTTTGCACTGAAGTATGCGTACACAGTCCTTCCCAGTTATCCACAGGGCCGTAGGAGTCAGCAGCTGAAGGGAGGCATTTCCTGCAGTCATTTCTAAAGTGAACATGAGTCAATACCCCATATGTCAGTTATTTTCTGACACTGAAAATACATTCTTTCAGTTCTAGTTTCAATATCACTTTTAATAGCTTTTTAGGGGCATGCTTTTTTTTAGAATAAAGCACCTCAACATGTATTTTGTGTTCAAACCCCACCACGCTGTTGGCTCTGCAAGAGAGGAGGCTCGGTGATGTCCTGCTCAACAGCATCCAACGCTCTCTGCACTGACCCAATCAGTTGGCACTGCTGGCACACTCCTGCAGCCTCGGTTCTGCACACCCAGGGCACAGACGGTTTCAGTCTGAAGGCTGAGGCAGTGACAACTTTCATAAACAGCAACCGTAATTCATTAAAATGTTCATCGAAATAAACAGTTCTAATAACATGAGTGAGGAATGATTCCTTTGGGGCAATAGACTAAAAAGATAAGAAAAATCTGAATAAAGAGACTAGCAGCGTGAAGCACTCCATTGACATTGTAAAAGGAAAAGATATGAAGAGATTTTATTTCCCAACACATAAGACGATGTAATAATAACTAATTCTGCTGAGGGAACAAGAAGTAAAGACACAGAGCAGTACATTAATCTAAAAATATGCAGCATTTTTCAAGGTGAATTTAACTGTAGAGCTCAGAAAAACAATGGACTATTGCCTAGGTCAAAATTGTTTTGCAACAACCTTTTTGCCATTAAATTCCAGTGCTCTTGACTACAAAATGGCAGTCCTCCAGAAGGAAACAGATTTGAATCCAGCCTGACTTCCCATTTGTATCAATAATGGGATATGCTTTAAAGAGTGAATATCTATTTCCTGGAAGTAAGCAACTGGCTTCTATTTTCAAATGTCCTGAAGAGCACTTGGTTTTTCTATTCTTACAGCTTTACAACTGTAGAAAAAACTTATCTTATTTTCAATTTGATATAATTATACAGTATAACATATTCAATACTTCTACTACAAAATACTACATATTATACACATGGCATTCTATTCTATGTTAAATAAACATAAGAAATTAATTATCATAAATTTATAATGGAATTAACCACAGAAGCTTTCACATATTAATTTCTTGAAACTTGTGCAAAAATATCCTCCATTACCTGTCCTCCATAATAAAATTCCTCAGAGTCATTATCTCCTTCAGAGTCTTCTTCAACTGTGCTGTTGTGCTGTGACTCCTTAATGGAAAAGGAAAGTTAACAATGATACAAGCATTTATAGTTCTAATTATAACTACAGTAATTATGTTTTTATAAAGAAGCTCTAAGCACCCTTTATTAAGAGATCTCAGACAAAACAAGCACCCACTAACTAGATACATAAAAACACCCTGAATATGTGTTGGAGAAATAATACTTTGTCTAGGTACAGACACAGTGTGGTATTTTATGGAATTGGAGAATTCAGTAGACTATGCAGGGATACTTCACTCTGTACTTCTGCTAAACAAAGCATAATTTACCCATCAAGAGAGGTTCTGGACTTAATTCATTTGGCATTTCAGTGACCTAAAAAGAATTTACTTTACTTTATTCTGGTAAATCAGATTCTAATAGTTTAAGGAAATAATTCAAGCCTGAGCATGGAATCTCTTAAGTTCCTTTCTGTGAAAAACTCTGACACACTGCTGCTTAATTATTGCTTTTAACAGAAGTACCAGCCTGTTGCCAGAAAAGTTCAAATAAACTCATAATAATAATAAAATCATAATTCTTCAACCTGGACATGATGTATTTATTGTATATTTTTTATTTATGTCCTGCACAGAACTACCATAATGGAATAGAAATCAGGGAAGTTGGACTAGATGGACTTGAAAGGTCCCTTCCAACCCAAACTATCCTATGATTCTACGATTCTATGTATGAATCAAAGATTAGAAGTTACCCCTAAATCCATATATTCATAAATGTCAAATATAGTCTTATCACCAATTTCTATGGTCAGACATTCTAATCCCATTTCCTTACCTTTGTCTCTAAATTTACTGTATGTATACATAGAACAAAAATTGTATTTCAGATGATTTCATGGCAATTTTCTAAGATGAGGCATAATAATAATTTCTGCTTCTACTTTACTGAAAAGAAACAAAGTGACTTTGGTTGTCTTTGTTTTATAATAACCTTAGCTCAAGGGGAAGTCTGTGTTGAAAGAGAACTCAACTGAACAAAAATTCAGTGCAAAGCAAAGAGAACAAACTCTCATACTACAATAGTGACAAACCCATCCTATTCTAACCAAAACCTCTAACTGTCTAGACAACAGAAATGGTCAGTCTTTTATTTAAAGGCTTTTTTCAGTACTTTCATACTTAAGTACCTCATTCAACTGGAAAAATAAATAAAAGCTCAAACTCTGTCCCATAGAAGTTAACTGTATCTCAGGCTTTTAATCAAAAGGGTAAATTCTTATTGTGCTTGAATTTCTAATGTTTACAGAGCACTGAATACAATTGTGAGGCAGCCGAAGCAAAATATTTCCAGTGCAGATTTTTACATCAAATTAGGTTTCATCTACAAAAAACCCAACCATATCCATTATCGTATCTGAGCATGCTTTTCCAGGATCAAATACAAATGGGAGCCTAAAAAGCAGTAGTCAAGAAACAAGTATTCCAAACAAAGCAACCACCCTTACCAAAGGAAGTCTAAGTCAAGCACTTGAATTCTCAATACATTGCTCAATTTCTTTCTTTGGGCGGGAGCCTATGTGGTACTTTCTTTGAGCTCACAACACTGTCAACACCTGTATACCTTACACTAGTGCCACTCCTTTCTTGAGTTAATGTCTCAGTGAGACTGGTCAGAGACCCATGCCAGAGGTACAGCACAAATACAGCTGTGACTGGAAGGACTTAATACTCCAGATGCTACTTATGGTGAATAATGTCATGCAGAGGTCCAGAGACTCCAGCAGGACTGCTGTAGGCCACATGAAGAAGCAATGAGCTAATAAATGGGATGTGGTCCTATGTGCAAGACTAGGTTAAAAGGTAATGGCATCGTGATCTACTTCTCCAGGAGAGCTGTATTTTTAGGGCAGACAAGGTCTATGCCACCACTGAACAAAAAATAAAATAAAACATCAAAACCATATCTCATAGGATGGGAGCATTCCTATCCCAACTAAGTGATTCACCAGTTAATCCATGTATGAAACCCAGAGAACTACACTCACAAAATGTGTAAACCTACAGTTTGGGTAAGCATAGATTTGATAGGAAATCTATGGTAAATATTCATATTTTATTATTTTCTGTTGTTTCTTAAAATAACTTGTTAAAATATACATACGAGAAATACATACCTCTCCATTCTCCCTCTGTAATTTTGATTTTATGGATAAGCAATAGTTGACATCACTGGTTTTTCTTAATGCTTAAAAGAAATGGGAAAATAGGGAACATATGTGAAAAATGTGAAACAATTTTGCATATGCAGACTTGAAATACTTGGAGTAGTAGAACAAATAAGGAACAAAAAGTTACAGATATGAAAAGCACCAGAGAGTTTACAATACAGCAGTCTAAGATTAAGAAGGCCAAACATCTCAGAAGACACAAATTTTTAATTGTGAAATGAAACTCAGCTGGTCCATCCAGGAGATTTGTTTTTCCCATTTTGTAATTTACACTTCCGTGCCATTCGCTAATTTTGTATACTACATAAAAGAAAAAAATTCAAAATCCCTCAGCAAAATTGAATCGGATAATCTTCTATATAAGATTTAGGTTTTTATTCTATTTTAAATTACAGGCTTTATTTCTTTTTAAATTACAGAAATGTTTGCAAGTAAAATTTATCTTAAACTTCTTACTATAATGGCCAGTTTTTGTTTGGGTGCTACTCCACTGACTTAAATAAAATAATAAAATTATTTTTTATTTACATCAGTATAAATGAGATCAGAGACTGAAGAACATAATGGTTTCCAGATAAATTCAAAGTAATTCTGCGTTATGCAAAAAAAGCCCTAAAGTATTGTAATAATAAAGAGTTTACAAAAAGTCAAGTGTTCCTACCTGAAGAATTGCCAGAATTAAGGCTGCTCTATGCAGTTTCTCCTGCAGTCTGAAATCATCAGGGAATTTGGCTGCTAAAATCTAAAAAAATCTCTATGGAGTATGCACAAATCTTGTTTATATATTGTATAAATGTGCCTAGATGTCTGAAAAGCATGCCCTTTCATTGATCAAATACTTTTTGAAAGTATGGAAATAATTTCAAATGAAGAGGTTCCCAAAATCACTGGGGGAAAAAAAAATATTTTTTCTATAGTCTAATTTAGTGAAACAGCTGAACCATTTTGTTTGAAATTTCCTGAAATAATTCACCAGAGGCAATGGTAGTTATACTGTTTCATCCCCAATGGTGAAGATTTAGTGAAGTTTTAAGCAAGTGGGCAGATTTCTGTTCTGAAATGTAGGACAATTTACTACAGCAAGACTGTGAGAAAATAGCAAACTGTACAAACATTAACATATCTCCCTTTAAGTACAGGCAACGCCTTTCCTCACAAAACATGAACTTGATGAAACACTCAGGACATAAGATTACCTGTAGCGATTTGGTGGAAAATTACTGGAATTGGCTCTGTTGTAACTAACACATCTTCATTGTTATCAGAACTGGAAACATAAGTGTTATCTACAAAAGAAAAACACCTTGCATGGTGAAGTCCAATTGTGCTCTGCCAGCCCCTTCTAACGTTGCCCATCCCATCCTTGTACCATAAGGAACCACTTCCCATGTGGTTAGGGAAGCCCAGCACTGTCATCTTCCCGGTGTGTTTTTTGTTGAGATTGCTAATGAAAAGAAAAATACCAAAAGGATGGAAGATTTGGACCCAAATTTTATAAAAGCAAATCCCTGGAGTCCAATGTCTTGGCTTTCAGGAATCACACCAAGTGCTGTTCTGAACTGTACCACAAGGCTTATGGGGGTTTGAGCCAAGCTTTTCCAAAATGAAGACTTGTTCTATGCTTTTTGTCATGCCTGACGCTAAAACTCAAGCTAGGTCTGATGTGCAGAGTGAAGGCTGCATTCAGAGCTGGGTGTTAACAGCCCACAATGCAAAATACCTGTGCCTCTTTGCCTAGCCACATAAAGGATGTTTCAAGTATCTTCTAACCAGTGTATAACCTTTCTTGTGCCTAATTCAGGAGAAAAAAAAAAATCATCTTTCCTCCCACTTAACAAAAACTTTAGGAATGGATATAAATATGGAAAGCCTATTCCAAACTTTCTTACAAAATGTGGAGATTAGGCTGTGATTTTCTTTTTTCTTTCCAGCCAAATGTTTAGTAACAACAAACAAGGAGCAGCAAGCTTTTATGTAGTATCTGCAGAAGCTTATTTTGCATTAATTGCTGAACTGCCTATGAAAGTAATAAGATTTTGTTTACTACTGATCTGGGCTGAATTGAAACGTATGCTCTAGAGCAGAAAGGCTGACAAGATAATAGCAGATAAAGAGACAAATAAAAGAACTGAAACAAGGACTCGATCTATCATAATTTTGAACACTCCAGTCCCACATCAGCAAAGCGCATGAACTCACACATAATTTTAAGCACACTGCTGCAATCTCAAAGCCTTTGACCACAGTGCTTCCAGTGAAATGTTAAAAATGTTAACATTAATTGATCGGTAAATTCAGCAATATTATTATTTGTATTACAGTGGTTCTTAGAAGCCTGTATCCAGATGAAGCCCTGGCGCTGCCACCCCTTTCTCACACAGGTGTGCCAAGGCTGCCTTTGCAGACTAGCAGCTGCACTGCCACACACAGACAGGTGTGTGGGACTTTCCCAGTCCACCGCCTGTGAAACAGCCTGACACATTCACACAGATCTACTGAGTCCAATGCTATCCCACACCTTCACCTACTTCTACTCCTGCACTGTCCCATGAGTTCAGCTCAACAAACACATATTGCAAGCAGGCAATTGCTGCAGGAGGCTGACACCACTTTTCCCTGAGCACTGCACTCCAGTGGGCACAGCAACCTGCTCCACCTGCTTGGTTTGTGTCTGCTCAGCTACGCACTTGGTACAGGGATGTGTTTTAGAGACACAGCATTGTGCTAATAAAACAGGGTCCCTCCAGCCATCTTGCCAGCATTCACTCCTCCCACTTTTGACTATCAGCAGGACACACTGTAAACTATGCCTCCAGGACAGCTGCATCTCACCCTCTCCACAAACCCCTGCCTTGCCTCTATTTGCATGCTCCACCTTGCTGCCATCATTTCAGTGTCAGCCTCACCATACTCAATGGCTCTGGGTATACAACACACGCCCGTTCTTTTCCCAGGTTCGGGAGTGTAATTTACTGGTATAGAGTCTAATGAGCTAGAATAACTGAGGTCAGAGTTTCACTCTAAATATACCTAACACCATATATATAGAAGGGAGAAAGGAAATCCATGTGCTAGAACTTATTGCTGTATGAAAAAGTAGGAAAAACAACAATATGTGCCATACAGAACATACAATTATCAAGATATACATACATGGATTTTAATTATATTTTTGTCAATTGTTTGTCATTCTTTCTTGGCAGCTGGATAATATACATCTCACTGACAAGTTTTTGTATTCCTTTTCTATTTGGCAACCACTGTAGGTTTTTTTCTTTCATTCCATCACTCTAATAAAACCTGAAATTGAGATACTGGGTTTGGTTTGCTTTCTTCAACATGCAGTTTCTACCACACTACACCTAGGAATACCTCTTAAGTGGAGTCTGCCTGGACCTTTGCACAGTAGAAAAGGACCTGGGAGTGCTGGTTGACAGCCAGTGGAACGGGAGCCAGTGGCGTGCCCAGGTGGCCAAGAAGGCCAACAGCAGCCTGGACTGTATCAGTGTGGCCAGCAGGAGCAGGGAAGTGATTGTGCCCCTGTACTTGGCACTGGTGAGGCTGCACCTTGAATACTGTGTTCAATTTTGGGCCCCTCACTACAAGAAGGACAGTGAGTTGCTAGAGCATGTCCAGAGACAGGCAATGAAGCCGGTGAGGAGTCTGGAGAACAAGTCCTATGAGGAGCAGCTGACTGAACTGGGGTTGTTTATTCTGGAGAAGAGGA
>NW_010565307.1:0-7819 GCF_000687285.1 Phaethon lepturus
GTCTTTTCCAACCCTTAATGATTCTGTGATTCTGTGTGATGTGTAGCCAACTGAACATGAACTTGCAGGCTACTACTGTGGTAAAGTACTAGTACAGCTCTTCAATTCATAAAGAAACAGGAATAGAAAGTAGGACTGCTGGAATTGTTTTTTGGATCCAACCTCAATGATTCTGTGCTTCTGTGACTCTGTGGTCATGCTATATTGAAATACGAATTGCTTTGTAGATGATATGATAAAGTACTAGAGTACTTTGCAAGCAATGTAATGTATACTGGATTCTTAACTCTTTTTTTCCTCCCAAGTAGGAAAACTTTGAGTGCTCACACATTGTATACCAGTTTGTTCATCTGCCCTTTAGTAATTTTAACTGTGCTGAATATCAATTTCCTTTTTGTTTTAAATATCTTATTTTAAGAGTCAATTTTCTTTTAGGCAATTTTGAAATTAAGTAAATTATGAAGATCACATTTAAAAAAAAATCCCAGGAGGAGTTTCCAGACTAATGGTAAATGGTTAAAACACCAGTATCTATATTTTCTTCATACTTTGAATTATGTCAGCAAAATTACATTGTCGCATTATATCTTTGTCTCATTATATTTTGGAAATAATTTGCTAGTAGCAGAAACCACTACAGAGTGAATTTGTCCAAACTCACCAGTAGTACCAAAAGGCTGGCCTGGAGCAGTTACCACCTGCAAGCTTTCTGAGCAGCTATTCTGTGCCACACAATACAAGTCCATCCGATCTCCTTCACAAGGGTCTAGGATGGATGGTTCACCTGGACCGCAGAATGCTCACAAGCTCTCAGTCTTTCAACACAGAGACCGATTTTTGCTTCTTATTTTTATCTTTTTTTCCCTCTAGAGTATATTCCTCCTTCCATTCACCTTTCAGGGTTTGCTTATGATTACTAGTCTTGCAAACTCCTTATTTTCTTTCTGATATCTTTTGCATCAGATCTCTCAAATCTGGATTCCATCTTTCTCCCTCCCTCCCCTCCCATTCCTTGTATCTCTCTTGATACTTTTATCTTTTTTTCTTCTCTTTTTGTCTTTTCTAAATACTTTGCTTCATATTTAGTCCCGGTGTTCATCCCTTATTTTTCTGGGTTTAGTTTTCCAGTCTCCAACCTCAGAATTTACTTTCTCTGCCATTGCTCTCCCCGTTGCCTGTTGCCTATATTTCTCAGTTCATGCAGAGAGACACTTTCATATTGTTTCTTTTGGTGCTATGTCTATTTCTAGAATTTTGAAGGACCAGAAGTCTTTCAGTAAGTACAGAGATCCCATGAGGCAAAATTGAGGTAGGGTTTCCTCCACTGAGTATTTCTTACGTCCATCTTATTTTCCCTGATAACTTCGTTTCCTGTAGGGCAGTCCTTTTTGTTACCTCACAAGTGCAAAGAGCTGTGAGGTTTGTATAATTTTTGGAAGAGGAATGACCATTTTTCTGCACTTTCCTGGGGAGATGAATGACAATTTTTCTCCCTAAAGTCCAACTCCTGACAAGCGCTTACATAAACGCTTAATGTCAGTTGTGTGAATACTGGACTACTCACATACTTTATATTAAGGCCATACATAAGCTATGCTAAACTGTAGGTTTATTCAGTATGTACCACGGTGCAAGGTCAGTAGTTTGCCAGAGACAAAGAAAGACTCTTCAAATGTGTGAAGAAAAGCTAACAAATAAAGCAGAGAGAGTAAGGCTTTAAAAATAACATTTCAGTCCTTGTAAAAGATCAGTACCCTGTAAATGTGTTTGTCGTTATAATATTTTTCCAGACATATACACTGCAAAAAGACACATTTTACAATAGTTTTAAGGCTTTTTTCTACATTTCATTAATGCACTGTGAAAATGTGTGTCATTGTGTAAAATATCATTAGATTATAGTTCTCTGTCTTTTGTAGGTAGCTATTTTGAAAGTACTGCCAGAAACACACAGCACTCCCACAAATTGCCTTTTTTAAACTAAGGAACAGCTTTACAGATTCCCTTGACACCTATTAAGTATGAGCTAATACTGCCTCCATGCCACCTACACACCATCTCAGCATCCATTCCATAGTTTTGAAAGTCTGTACTTCTACATCCTACACCTTTTCTGTAAAATAAAAAAAAAAGAAAAATTTTGAAAAATAACATTTAAAACCCTAATGCTTTTCTAATTAAAATAACTATGACTGTAATTCACAGATGGTTTACTTTTACAGGAGTCTGAATGACATTAAAATTTCAGACTCAGATTGAGAGCACTTTGTAGTCCAGAAAGTATTGAAAAGTGAATGCTTTAGTGGAAGAACATTTTAACCTTTTTTTTCCCTAGGCAAGGGAAACATTTTGTGATTAGAGAAAAGACCAGAATGAAGACAGGTGGCAGCCTCAAAAACTGTTTTGTTATCTGGCATATGAAATTCCAACATTTTTCAGCGTTATTGTTTACACTGAACTCCAGAACTCTACAGAGGGCAGTGAGACTCCCTTGTTCTCGGTCAGCTTTAGAGGGTATCAGATATACTTCAAAGACTAAGCAACACAGACCTCCAGCTGTACGAATGTAATCAAATGTGTTATGGCAGTTTCTTCTTTACATGCTTCTGTCTAGAGCTCTGCTCTCAATAGACCTGGCATACCATGTAAAATCTATAAATAGCTTTTATCCGAATGTAAAAATGAATTTGTATTGACAATTTGTATTTCTTCATTCACTTAAAAATTGTAGCAGGCTTTACTAATGAAGTTCATGGTGTAATTGAAGCCACAATAACTCCATTTCTATTGTTCCTAGGGTGTAGGACAGGAGGAAAGAGCGCTAACACTTTGCATGTCCCCTAGTGAGCTTTGTGACTCTACAATGCCAGACGCTTGTAGCTAAACTGACCATAAGCTTGAGCAATTCTCTTGATTGTGATGTTGTGACTGCACACCGAAAAATAAGTTGCAACTCAATGTTTAGTTAAATTACACATTTGAAATATAGCCTAGATGTGACCAGTGTCTTAATTATGAGACTAATCCAGAATGGGGTTGTTAATTTTGCCATAGGCATTGCCGGTAAAGAGGGCTTTTTTAAGGTTTCAAAATGTAACTTTTCATCCCCTTTTCTACTGTCAGAGTGCCATAATATTGCCCTAGTAGAGAGGATTGTTTTAGAGACTTCCAGTGAGAAAGTAAGGGGAGAAACAAGCAATTTTGAGAAGTGGAGAGAAAGAGACAGAAGTTAGTAAAAAGTGCATGATTTGGCATAGGCCTGAGACAGGGGAACGGAAAGTCTCCAATGTGATGTAGAGGGTTTGTGGAAAGGAAAAGTGGATATAAAGAGAAAATGTAATCAGAGCAGAAGAATATTATTTTATTAAGTATTTGTATCCAGGCTTTCGTTGTCTGAGAACTACTCAGATATAAATGGTAATTATAATAACTGCATGATAATTTAATTATAGTTAAGCATATGAATAATAATTCAGTTATTCTTATAGAAGAATTCTGGATTTAAGGTGATGTGAGCAAGAAGATGGAGTGTTTTAGTAGCCAAAGCTAATAATAAGGACAGTTCAATATGTGTTTTGACAAGATGGATGGAAAAAATAGTTGTTTGATGAGCAGTTGTTAAAGAATTCACACAGTTTAATGACAGAGTGGATGCGGTGGGAGGAGTCAAGGTGGAGTTCTGGTGTCCTGGAAGAAAGTTGAAGGCACAAAAATAGAATACTTGTTGGGAAGAGAGGAGAAAATTGACATGGTTTACTGGGAAAATATGAAAAGTTTGCTTGTTCATGATGCAGGATCAGATGTCTAAAAGAAAAGCAAATTTAAACTGAAGAAGAAAGTGGCTGACCTCTTTTTCTTAGAACTTTTTGATGAAATAAGGAAGAAAAGAAGTGGGGACAAAAGGAAAATTTCCTTAAGGAAACTTAGCAAGCCTTAAGAAAGAAACAAATTCCAGAAGAGCTGATGAATGAAGAAGGAAGTCAGAGTGCTAAGATAACCAGGCAAAGAGAGAATTTTGAAACCACAGGAAGAAAAATGAAAACTTTTTTGGGAAATCACCAGTCAGGAAAATGAGGATCGGAGTATGTCCCTAAGAGCAGAGTATGAGAACACAATGAGAGCTCAGCAAGATTGCCTCAGATGAACATGAAGTTAAAAATTGGAAGGCATCACTCAGGAAAATCTATTAAGTAATGCCATGGTTTAACCCCAGCCAGCAACTGAGCACCACACAGCCACTCCCTCACTCCCCACTCAGTGGGACGGGGGAGAGAATTGGAAGAGTAAAAGAGAGAAAACTCATGGTTTGAGATAAAGGCAGCTTAACAGGTAAAGCAAAAGCCGCGCACACAAGCAAAGCAAAACAAGGAATCCATTCACCACTCCCCGTGGGCAGGCAGGGGTTCAGCCATCTCCAGGGAAGCAGGGCTGCATCATGCGTAACGGTTTCTTGGGAAGACAGACGCCATCACTCTGAACATACCCTCCTTCCTCTTCCCTCCCAGTTTTATATGCTGAGCATGACACCATATGGTAGGGAATATCCCTTTGGCCAGTTTGGGTCAGCTGTCCCAGCTGTGCCCCCTCCCGATTCCCCATGCACCTCCAACCCAACCTTCTCGCTGGCAGGCCAGGATGAGAAGCAGGACAGTCCTTGACTGCTGAGCAACAACTGAAAACATCAGCACATTATCAACATTATTTTCATCCCAAATTCAAAACACAGCCTCATGCTAGCTACTATGAAGAAAATTAACTCTATCCCAGCTGAAACCAGGATGAGTAAATATAAAGACACTGTTTTACCAGGGTAGCTACCATTATAGAAACGGGATCTTTACGGTTCTGGAATAATAACTCCAATTTGTAAGACAAAGTATTGTTCCAGAATGGGTGGTCTGAATAGAGGAGCTGCTCTGGAATAGCTAAGTTACACTAGTATTTCTGTACCTGCATATTCTTAAATATTTCTAAAATAGCTGTTCCAGGCACTTTCCGCCATGCACAGAAAGCCTATTCCCTGTTTATGAGTTTCTACAATGGCACGACAAGTAAAATGTGGTTTTTATCACCTTGCCTTCACACACTTTACAATAACACAAAAAGGCATATTTTACTGGGAGAAGAGATACTAACAGAAAAAAGTTGTAGAAAGCATTCTAATTTTGCCATTTGAGTGCATCTGATTTTAACTAAAAGGCTAACGGTTGCACCATCATTGTCTGTCAGCTCACACTGCAGAATTAGAGACTTTTTAAAATATTTCATTCAAACTAGTTTCTCTCTAGAGTAGAGAGAAGGGAAGTCAAGGGACAAAACTGTCCACCAGTCATTTCCGAATTTTGTTAATGAAGTTTAGACATGATATATATGTCCTGGCTTTCTGTAGTTCATCACTACAAGTGATGTACATCTAACAGTAGTGTTTGGATTAAAAACAATCAGTAGAAACGGTGTGCAAATATCCCCATCGATACCTGTCTCCCTGATCTATACTAAAAAACAGAACAGTGGAACAGGATGGTGCGATGAGAAGAGAACGAGCTTGTGAGCTGCAGACAAACAAGAGTTGGAATGAATTTCTGCAATTTCAGCCAGACTTGTATTAATTAATCAGTATGCCTATTAGCCATGAAAATTAATAGCTAGACAGAAGCTATAATCTTCACTGGGTAGCATAGTTTTCTGATACTGGTCTTTTTATTTCTAAGTGAAGTAAAGTTTCTTCTACTGAATTTCTGAGAAGAAAATGGTATAAGAAAAGCCATTATTCATCCAATTTTTTTAATTACTCACTGTTTTTAGGGTAGATAGGTTGTGTGTGGTTTGGATTTTTTTTTTAAAGGCTATTAGAAAGGAATGCTTTTGAAGATTGTACAGAAAAGAATCTTTAGGATTGTTTCAGCATGTTCAGAAGGTATCAAAAGGAAGGTGCTTTCTTTTGGTCTAACTAGCTAAATTTTTCTGTAAAGGGGAAAGAGCATCTAAGGATGGTTATTAAGACCCTCAAGAGCTAGATTAGTTAAACAAAGCAACTAGTCAGCACCAGAATAAGATCATATACTCAATCAATGCTTAGGAAATTATTTTTCACAAATGAGTCCCTCTGACATTTTAGGCTTGATTCTAAAAGGAGACCTGCAGCACAGCTTCAGCAGACAAGGCTGGGAACTAGGATTCATAATTTTACTGGACGTTAGGAATCACTCTCACTAAGAGCAGTGAGTTTCTCCCATCCTCCCACTTGGGCTAAATTCTTCCTGTTCCACAGATGGCAGCTGCTACCATTTTCTGCTCCATGTGTGTTTATGGCTTGTCACCTTTCTCCTTGCCCACATCCCCCTTTTACGAAAGCTAAACCTTATTTTCTATTGCGTTGCCTAACACATTAGCACAATGGCATTCAGAATGCTTTTTTGCCCCCAAGCTGTATTTAACTCGAAGACTGTAGTATTTGTTCTGGATGTTTTGGGAACTGAAGGGGAATTGTGTGTCTGACAGCTTGCTCGCCCGTTCCAAATACATCTGTTATTCAACCAAATGATACTACCTCTCTGTACAAGTACTGGCATTGCACAGTTCATAAATTGCAGATCTCATCTCAACCCTTAGCTGGATTATATACGTACTCTCGTTATTTACCTGTCATTGTTTTGGCCTTTTTTGCTGATGGTGAAGGTTTCCCTGCTGTTTGTATTCTAGATAGGAGTCCGAAAAGTGTTTCTTAAGTACTGGCAAGCTGACCATCTCAACGATTTGTGCCTTCAGCTTCAGAAGAAAATTATAACCTGCCAAAAAGGTAACAATTACAGAACAAGTATTCCTGAGCTGTCACTTTGCACACTGAGCAGAATATTGCATAACAAAAAAAAAAATGTTCTTCTCCTTGAATAGTTGCTGCATTTTATACATTTCCAGCTAACTACTTATACAGATTTTTTGAGACGATATTAACATTGGTGATGCTTGCGCTTTCTGTCTGTCAAAGATAATTTTATGGCAAACTGTTGACTACAATTAAAACTTAAGAGACCTTGAAAATTCCCTTTTTAAAGTATGTTCAGTGATTTTTCAAGGCATTACTATAACTTTTAACTTCTTGTTGCAAATCAAATAATGTAACAGTGATACAAAATTGCAAAGTGTTCAAATATATTAGTGGTGAATACACAGCTAATAATTTAATATGTTTAGTTGTCATCATTTTTCCCCTTTTCTCACAGCTTTCATATTGGACTACTAGGTTTTTATGTTTAGGCGTTTTTTCCCCCTTTTATGCCTGCATTTTTACTAAGGTCACACTGACATTTTTTGGCATGTTTTTAAAAGGAGGTGTTATCCACTGCCTCCTGATTTCCTGCTACTTCTGTTCCATTTCCTATCAAAATTTCAAATAACTGCTGAAAATGTGAATACTGCTTTGTTTGAGGAAGCTTCCTTCACACAACACATTATTTATCCGATTGGCTGATGTCTGCAACAATTCCCATTATCATCTTTTTAAAGGAAATTAAAAAGACAAAGATTTATCTTGGGTTTTTCTTAGTCAGGTACATAATATTGCAGACTTAAGAATATATAAACTCCTCTCATTTTAACTATCTGTTCTTCACTGGAGCATACAGTGAAAAAGAGGAAACCAAGAGAAAACTTGAAGCAAATGAGATCAAAATAGTAGCAGTTCAGGAATGAATGTGGAGAGTGACAGTTAACACAGGCCATAGGTCAGCTGGGTGTAGAACTTGTGCCTGACTTTTTGTGCAAATCACCCCATTGTATTCACATATTTAGGAAAGCAATAATGATTTATCCTCTTTCC
>NW_010565307.1:7850-72588 GCF_000687285.1 Phaethon lepturus
TGACTTATCAAAGAAAGGAAATATTTACCTTTCAGTGTCTGATTTGCAAATGGAATGCTTTAATGTAACCCTACACCAAAAATGCAAAGCATCCTCAGATATATCCATGTTTTGCAGACGTAAGAGAACAGACATCTGTCAAACCTTGCCTGAAGAATGATGATAATAGGTCTTCTTGGCTCCTTACAAAAAATTTCTTTTGTTTTTGCTTCTAGCCCTCCTTAATTAGGCTAACTTGAAAAGTCATTCTCACCAAAACTATGTGTTCAAAGCTTTTTTCAAAGCTATGGCTCACCTGCATGTTTTTTTGTGGTCTGGGAAACCTGAGAAAACTGCAAACTTGTATGAGTAAGGAGTAGCTAGACATCCATTTCACGACATTAGCTCATGAAATAAGCTGCCCTTTGCAAACAGGTACAATTGTAAATTTGCAGAATTAGCATGCCAGAGAGCTCTGGCAGGTTGGGAATAGGATAGGGTTCCTGTGCACTGTTCTTACATAACCCTAAAATTGGGATCCATAGACTTTTACACTGGGATGGTGATGCTTAGTGAGTAATGGCATCAGTCCTGCTGCATAGCCACATCTTTCTCCCCTCATCCTTTACATGCAGAGGACTTTGGAAGCTAAATCTCTCCTGATAGCATATTGAATAATAGCCAAATTAGTCAATAATTTCTGTATCAGCTTTAAAATGTAATAACATGTAGCCAGATAAGGACTTAACTCAAAGGGAAAACAGGTCTTGCCCAAAATTCTTATCCACTGTTTTTACCTCAGTCTTACTAGCAATCCTTTCAGCATGCCCATAAATTTGGGGAAAAAAAACCAAACCAAAACAAACCAGATAAGTCTTTTTCTGTTATCCTGAAAGTTAACTTACACAGGCAAAAGAAGGGGTCACACTAAAGTGAAAGCATGTGTAGAAACACAGCATATTTAAAATTGAATCTGTGAATTTAGGGACTTTGTCATATTTTTTTCACAGGTATGAGAGCTACATATGGGAATTTTTGACCTTATTGAATCACAGAGAAAAATGTTCGTACCTGTAAGAAAGTCCATCATGGTGAAGTTCTTCCATCAGACTTCATGTAGATTAGGAATTAAGTTCAATACATTGTTTACACAATAGTTAATACATTTATCACATAACGAAGGACTACTTGAATTTTTATTATTCTGATTCTTATCCTTAGATGAACTGTAAAGAAGTAGATATTTTTCTGCCCTGTGGGTACTAACTTAAATTATTTTAGTTTGCATAAGTGAGAATTATTTTAGATCTACAGAAATGAGGAGCAAGTTCAGAAGACAATCTTAGTACCCATAAAGTAGTAGATGAAACTGAGAAGTAAAGGTCTAAGAGATGACGATTTCATTTCACAGCAGTTTTTGAGGTTATGAAATTGTTTTTGCGTTCTGTGATGAACTGAAGACAAAATCTTTCAAACGTTCTCATAGAGAAGGAAATGTGGTGAAATGTCCATCTTCTAATGAAAACCTGAGCTACTCGGTTCATTAAAAGGTGTGCAAAAGAAAAGAGGGGTGTCTGTCTGCCAACCAACCCTTCCTGACAAAACTTTGTTGAATGTTTCTTCAAAACATCTCAATTTTGATGAAAGTACATAGTTCAGAGTAGCTGAATGCTACAGCTAGCTGTACTGGCTATCATTTTACTGGACCATCCTAGCAGACTACTGCATCATTCATGCCTGCTAACAATCCTAGCAGAGGATTGACCTCCTTTTCCTTTTAGGAAATTTCCTTTAGGAATTTCCTTTTCCTAATCAGCCTTAGTGGTGTTACTGACCCTTTATTTTTTGTCAATGTAAAAGTACACACATACACACATACTTGTAAAAATGTTGTGTTAAATGCAGTGTTTTTTTCCAAAGTCATCCAGGATTTGATGCTTAACCATTTGTCAAACATCCTCCTCTGCAGCAGATAAGTTTAAAGAAAATACTGTGAGGGAACAATTTTTGATTATTAAGCTCTTTGAATTATTCATATTTGTGAGCAGTAAACTCTGATAATGTTCTATGCATGTATTTATTACCTTTGCAACAGCAACCTTATGAATTCAGACTCAGTAACATGCCTATCCAATGTGAATACTCATAAAATTGTCAACAAATAACTGTACTCTTAATTTCCTTTTCAACCAAATTGAGTAAGTGCATTAATATTTCAGGGTTTAAAGAAGTCATATTTTAAAGAATGTAACTAAAGGGATTGAAAATGGGATGTCTGGCTGTGGTTATAAAAATGTAAACCTTCAAAGTTGTCCATTATAACTAATCTCAAAGTACCTGAACTTGAATATTTCCAAACCCAGTGAATTTTGGATAGGAGCAATATTAGTATGTTAACATTAAACTTTCTTTTATTTAATCAGCTGGGCACTAAACATCTCTTAAAAAAATCTTATTTTAAATATCTAAACAAGGACATAGAAGGTTGTGGAAAATACTTTACATCGCCCTCTGTTTTAGCTCGTTATTTTATTTAATAACATGTTACATTCAGACTAATTGTACCTTTCTCTGCTTACATTTTTCCTTTAGATTAATTCAGCTTGACTCTTTGTTGTTTGATGTTGTTCTGCAGTGTTCCTAAGACTGAAATTTAATTACATTGATAAAAAGGTCTAATGAATTTTAGCATTTTTTATCTTCCAATCTTAATATTAGTATTTTCACTATTTTTCCTGAAACTCAAACCAGCATCCTATACACGCTATTGCCTGCCGAGTTCATTTATGAAAAACTTTCAGTGACCAGAATGAGAGTAACGATAATAAGCAATGATGAAGTTTGACCTGGTTTTGATACATGTAAGTTCATGTACTGAAAATCAACAATATTTCAGGCAACAGGTGAACAATTCTAAAACAGGTTCTCCCCTGTGAAGTACAGAGCAGTTGTTCCAGATCTAGAAAGAGTTAGGATCTTGTGGAACTTAAAAAAACCCACAACACACATAAAGCACCTTTAGTTAGCCTATCTCTTCCTTCTAAGCCGAAACATATGCTCAGAGAATACTAACACCATCCCGTTGCAGATGGAGACATTAATTTGGTGCTGAATGCCTCATGGCCATGGAGGTCCCTGTGCCTTGTGTTTCTGATCAGCTGGGTACTTCTGAAAATTCAGGGTCTAGGTGGTACTTAGGTTGAGTAGAATTTGTTGTAATGAATGTACATACTTAGGAAAGTAATACAGGAAGCTATTATAGGAGATGCACCAAAATCTTCTGCCAACATAAGGCTGACAAAGAGTGTGAAAAATAGGCCTAATAGATACAAAAAGCTGATGCAATGCAGATGAAAATTTTAAACTGAAAAAAGCAGATGTGATGTGACAGATACATTTGAGAAATTTGCATTAAAATAATCTAATTGTTTTTGCTGAAAGGAAATGAGCAACAAAAGGTCTTTAAATGTCATTAAAAAATCTTGTGTCGGTTTTGATTTTTTTTTTAGATACACTGAAATATTTAAAGCAATTTTTAAGTTGATCAAAAACAAATGATCATTTGATTCCTATTCCATTCAATGCAACAACCAGTTATTCAGGGTTTTATTTGGAAACAAATGATCTTTTGACCTTTGCAGTGTAAATATATGCTTTCACAGTCTGCAGCATATAACCAAGTTTCCAGTTAGAATGTAATAAAAAATAACGGTCAGTAAAAGGAAACATTTTGAGTTGTGACAGCTCAAATTTATGAATGGATTTACTATCACTACTTTGTTTTAAACGCTTACAGTAAAAAAACAGAAAGAGTTCCATTTTAGTATGTTATTTATGTGCCGTCACATTTCTTTCATTCTTTGTGGAACGCATTGACTGAACTTATTTGCTCATGTTTACAGCAGAACAGACAGTAATATTAAGTTATTCACTAATTAATTATCTGTCTGTCTTTGGTCCATTATTTTTCCTTCTGTTATGGTAGTTGTAAGAGGATTTTTAGCTCGCCAGCGCTTGCTACAGAAGATGAGCATCAAACAGGAAGAGGTCACCTCAATCAAAAGCTTCTTGCAGAACGCTGAGGATATGGGATTGAAAACATACGATGCCTTGGTCATTCAAAATGCTTCTGACATTGCCCGGGAAAATGACCGGCTCCGCAATGAGATGAACGCTGCTTACCACAGGGAAAAGTTAGAGGCTAGAAACAGACCAGAGGAAGGCCACAAAAGGTAAGAAACATCTACTGTGAAGAGTTAAAGCATTTCTTCAGTTTTAGTGATTTCTTCCCCTGCTTAGAAAGTCACAGAAATGACTGAGGAATTGCAAGAGGATTCTCAAGTATATACACAACCCAAATAAGTGTTAGACACTATTTTTTTCTGCTTATCAGGTAATTAAGTCTAGAAACTTAAGGACACCCCTTATATCCTATTCATGGGACACTGAGCTCTGTAGGAACTTATTCATGTTTCTGAGGCATTTATTTTTTACAGAAATATTGTTTTTAATTTGAAGATAAATAGCTTATAGTTGAACTTTCATCAAACCAAAGAAAAATTCCTCTAGCTTAAAATTCCAACATTGGGAAATCCTGATTATGTGTTGAACTAGATCAAATCACTGTGAGGAGGATTCTTTTCTCTTATTTAAAAATAGGCAGATGTTTTTGTTTAACTCCAATCAGAGTTTTCAGGAGTGCCTGTTTTACAGATTCAGCAAATGATGGAGAGCCTTTCTCTAGGAACTGAGTCCCTGATCTTTTTTCTCGCAGACATCTGAATGGGCAGAGGTAGAATTTGCAGTTAATAGATATGTGTCTATAGCAGATATAAATGTTTATTTTTCCATAGGAACTTAATTTTCATCCAGAACAATTCCCAGTGCTTTCATTGCTTTTGTCAGTGACTTTTATTAAAGTGAAAATGGCAGTGCATCTGCTTAATTAGCTTCAAATATCCCAGTCATTACATATTGGAGGAAATGCCTTTGTAGGAAAGACTGTAATTAAACATTACAGTGAAAACAAATTATCCACTGAGCACCATGCTTTCATCTTTAGCTGTTTCATTTACTACATGGGCAGCTGGCTATATCCTGTGCATGAATTCCAGCTCTGCTGGTGATTTGCCATGCAGAAATACAATTTAAAAAAACAAATGCTAGAGGATTTGTTTGTAAAATCGCAGAATAGACATCTTCTATCCAGTGCATTACCACTCTAAGTTAGAAGGTTTTCAACGTTTTGATTTTTGAAGGGATAACATGTTAGAAGAATTTTTGTTAAAAATCGATTTGTTGGAGCAGTTGATAAATATAGTTTCACAATCAGCATTGAAATAGCAAAAAAAAAAGGAAAAATTGGAATAAGTAAAACTCCAAAACTGCAATTGAAATAACTAAACATAATGTCATAAGTAATATTATTAAAATGATAAGTAATAATTAAGCTTAAACAAGAAGATATCCAGATATCTGGGTGGAATTGTTCAAGCAGCCAAGGTAGCTGGCTAAAAAGGTCATCTAATATTTTAAAGATTTGCATTATCCAAATAGAATTTATAGTTGTCTTTTTAGAAAATAATGATAAAGGCTCAACATTTGCTGCCTCAGTAACTTTCTATTAAAATGGATTTCCCAGAAATTATCATTCAGATTGAAAACCCAGGTTTTGATTGTGTGTAGCAATCAAAGTGTGAACAATTCATTCAGTGAGTGTCTGATCAACAATATGAAACTGCTTAAGGAAGGCTGCATTTGTGCAAAAAAGGGCCAGTGTCCCGATTTATCATGAAACAGGAAATGGAAGAAAGCTAGCAGCTTGGTCTGGATTTGTTTGTCAGAAGATTACTACACACATCCCCTCACACAGCAGGGGAGTTGTGAGATTGTTTACCAAAAAGCTGTTGTTATGCTTGCATGAACAGGTTCATTGTTATCGCTTGAATAATGCATCTGGACCTCTTTTCTGTGTTTTCAGAGCTGAAGACAAGGGTGGGAAGGTCTCTGAGGACAGCTTTGCCGGCTGTCGAACGCCTAAGCACTTCCATTCCAGCTCCGTCCCTGTCCCCATGGCAGTGGACGGCTTGGTGCACTCTGCGGCTGGGTCATCCATCAGATCCCCCTCCCTGCACTCTGTGTTCAGCATGGACGATAGCAATAGCCTGCCATCACCAAGGAAACAGCCTCCTCCCAAACCAAAGAGGGACCCCAACACACGACTGAGCGCTTCGTACGAGGCTGTTAGTGCTTGCTTGTCGGCAGCTTCTAAGGAAACCGCTAATGAAGGTTAGGCATAAAGGGAGAAAGAGTCGCAAATGTTACTCTAGGTTATTGACTTATTCTTTTCACTTTGATCTTTTTAAGCACAGTCAAGCACCTTTGAAAAGTCCCGCTTCCCTGAAATATTTCAGTAGCAGTAAATAAAATTAGTCAATTTGTCATTTGTTTCCAAATCATCAAATAATACTCATGTGTTTTAATTGCCTAGTTTGTCAACAACCAAAACCTATTTGCAGAACTCCCTCTAGAGACAAAGGACCTCTGTCAACTTGAGCTATTCCACCCCACTGATGATTTTATTTCACCTTTTAAGCTGTATATTAGAATACTTTGCATCACTAAACCGAATGCTCGAATCTTGAAATTCAGCAACTCAAACATTAAACTTTCTCCTACTTGTTCTCTATGTTCACATGAATAACATGCATTCAGTGGTTATGTTTGTGCCATAACTTGCTTACAGTGATTTTTTTGTTTAGAAGGAAAGTGCTATGAAAGTCCCAAAGTGTCTCAATGCATTATAGTTTATATAGAACGGTTTTGAGTTCAGTTGTTCTGTTCTCCTTCACCCTTGAAATGAAAGAGTAGAAGATGAAGGGGAGGAATGCATTCTGATTTTCCTTGGTAAGCCTGACTTGTCATGCTTTGTGTAAAGGATCCTCTAGGCTTATCAGGGAAGATCCTTCAGGCTGGGTTTAAAGCTATGTATAACCATTCTCTAATCCTGCATACGATGGATGGAAACCTTTGCAGCTCCCTCTTGCAAAATAATCACTGTTCTCCTGTCCAGTTCATTAGATGCAAGTCCATTTTTCTTAACCTCTTCCTTGCTTGTTCAAGCTCTGTGTAAAGAGAGATGAAATGTGTCCAATATACTTTTAAATTAGTGTGGCTTAAGGAGCTCTGCAGCAGTTTTGGCTTTCTGTGCCCAGATCTGCAAGACATGATTGATTTAACCAAAAAGCTCTAGCAGAGGTTTTTGAAAGAATGACAATTTTTATATGTATGTGTGGTCTTAACACTAATGCTTATATACACTCACAAAACGACTTTGGAATTCTTCTCGTATGTGTGAAACAACAAGGCCAGTTTCCCTACTGTATACTCATTTTCTAAGAATTATGTCAGTTTCCAGAGCCTTTGTCCAAAAACCAGCTCTGATTTACACCATCTAATTTTGATCTTAAAAGACCAATCACCTAGGTATCTAGTCTCTCCACTCCATATGTGCCTGGAGGCTGTGAAAAGACATCTGGTTTAGTTAACTGTATACTGAGTTGGGGAATTGCCCTTAGGCTACGGGATTTCCTAGCTTTATAAATTATTTCCACACCTGCAGTACAAAAGAAGAAGAGATGGGCATAATATCTGCCTATAATTAGAGTTTTATAGATTAGATAAAAGGGGGATACTTCAGTTTCTGGCAATAACATGTGTGTCAAAGTAGCACCATGCTGAAACTCCTAGTTAAAAGCATGCCACCCTCCCCTGGTGCCAAAGGAGTAACAAGCACATATTTCCATGTGTTACAGACCTTGCAGTGAACATTTGGATACAAAAGATATCTCCTCAGATGTTAGTTCTCATCTTTTAGTGGCAGTAGAGATCACCAAAGCTGATTGTATGCCCAGGTAGCGAAGGCTTGTGGTGTGGAAGCTGAAAGTTATGCATTTCGTTCCTCGAAATACTTGTACTTGACTGAATCCCTGTGTTTGTGACTGCTGCTCATTGTAAAACTATATGGGCAACATTTGAAGGCTTAACGTGCTGGACCTGTGTAAGAAAAAACTGACTTTGATCTGTTAATAACACAGACCTTTTTCACTTTCCTAGTACTGACCCGTCCAAGGCCACACAGTGATGACTATAGTACCATGAAAAAAATACCTCCCAGAAAACCAAAACGAAGTCCCAATACGAAACTTAGTGGCTCTTATGAAGAAATACCTGGCCAAAAGCCTGGGGATGTAAAACCGGGAAGCACAGTAGCTAAACCAGGTGGCTATGACACTGCGACAGTGCAGAGAGCAGCTTCTGCTGATGGGCCACAACATGGTGTGCTGAGTCTCTATATGTCACAAGAAGAGGAGGAAAATGAGCCTGTCTATATTGAAATGGTAGGGAATGCAATGAAAACCAGTTCTGCTGAAGCAGAAAGCCCAGAACAAGGAGAGTCTGTATATGAAGAAATGAAGTATTTTCCACCAGAAGAAGGGAGCAATGGTAGTGCAATAATTCCGGTAGTGACCGGATCTCCTCCTCTGTTCTTCGAAAGCAAGAAAAATGTTAACGTTGAAGATGGAACACTGGATGGAAACAGTCAAGCAGCTTTGGTCTCATGTAAAGACTCATGTGACATTCCAGCCCCTTTCCCTAACTTGCTCCCCCACAGGCCACCACTTCTTGTATTTCCTCCAACCCCTGTCACATGTTCACCTGCTTCTGATGAGTCACCTCTAACACCACTAGAAGTCAAAAAGCTTCCTGTCTTGGAAACCAACCTAAAATACCCTGTGCAGTCAGAAGGCTCAAGTCCATTATCACCACAGTACTCCAAAAGCCAGAAAGGGGAGAATGAAAGACCAGCATCTCCAGGCTTGGTTGTGTTCAATGTTTCCAGCAAAGTGACTCCTCCTTCCACACCACCTCCTCCTCTCCCACCACCCCCTCCTCCTGTACCACCTCCTATTTCCTATCGGGCTTCCACACATTTCGCATTTCCTCCAGAGACTTGTGCTAGTTTTCTGATTAATACAGGGAAAACAGGTACAAACTCAGACCTGTCAAAAGTACCTCAGAGAGCAAATCCTGCTCAGCTTGGATGCTCACCTTCTCCGTTCTCCAAACTGCCTTACTCCCCAAAGGTGGCAAGAGCAGATCACAGGAAATTCAACTCAAATTCGTCATCTTCATTTCCATACAGCCCTACAAACTCAAGGTCATTGACCAGTCCCCTTGATGAGTTAACTAGCTTGTTCAACTCAGGACGGAGCGTACTACGAAAATCTGCAGCAGGACGTAAGATCAGGGAGCCAGAAGGTAAGACAGATCTCTGTGCTTCTGTATAGTGTATTTCTTCTGCACCAAAACTTTCTTACGTTGGAAGCTGGCAGAGTAGGTAAAAATACAAAACAAAACCATCATTAAGGTTTTTTTAAAGAAAGATCTGTTGTAGACATAAGAAACACATATAGAAAATTCATTGCATATAAAAATTACAGGTCTTCAGGTTTTCTCTGAGATATCTTCTTTTTTTTTATCAGAATGTTTGTATGACACAAATTTAAATGGATTATTTTTAACATTCCAGCAGTCTCAGTAAAATAAACACAGATGTTGCATCATGTGAAAATGAGTTTATGTTAACAATCTATAGAAATACTTTGAATGAAATACATGGCTAGGTGTCTGGTAGATAGCATGTACTTTAATTTGAAGACTTTCTTGTAAGGTTTCATTATTTCATTTCCATGAAATTCTGAACTTAGTGATACAGCCATTATTAATCTCTTAAATAAAGCTGAGATAGAGAGTCTTGCAGCAAACTATATTTATTTCCCTTTTCTATCCTTTTATTCTTACCTTTCCTGTCATTTACACACGTTTAGGTACATACCCAGAGATTACTTGGTATGCTGGTTTTCTGGCATCTGGAGAACATCTTTTATATCTAGTGCAAAAACCAACTATAAAAAGAAGCAAACTTGCCATTTTGCTAAAAGTGTTTGAGGCCACAGTCCTCAGACATTACCACTTAATTTGCCTTCTCCAGGTAATAAAGGATTTAATGTTGTTACTAGAACAAATCTATGGATCTTATGAATAATGAAAATTCATCCCAATGTTAACAGATTCAATTAGCTGCTCTGTAAGGCTGAGATGCTTCTGACCTAACTTTGTCCATCTAAAAGCTCAATATGTAGGCATCAAATCCTTAGGCTGTGAAAAGACAGTCATTTTGTGAGTTTAAATCCTCCCATGTATCTTTCCCCACTGAGTATGAGGAAAGTCTAGATGATTAAACTAGTAGAGTTGTAACTTCTAAGTGATTAAAGTTGAAGTAAATCCCAGTTCTGCATATCAATTACAACACTGACTCCAGTCTTCACATTACTTTTCTGATTTAAAAAAAAAATCTCCTATCAAAAATAGTGTGCTGTATACAGAAACTTCTCTCCTTGGTAGCATCTCCCAAACACAAAATTTTGTGAATTTAAAGTTCAGAGTGATAAAACCTCAAGACTGTTTTCTCTGCTTCTTCACTTCTGTCTGTCCAAACAGCTTATCTTAACCAAGAGCTGTGTGCAGCGTATTCAAAATTGGCAATACGAAGTCCTATTTTTGAAATATAAAACAAAACAGTAGCAATTATCTTTGTATTCTTCATTCATTTTCTTAAATATATACTGCTTCATTGATTTCAGTATCATATCCTGATTTATGCAGCTATAATAGAACAGAAGCAGGTGCTTGTGCTTACTCTGGATATGTGTATGGCACCCTATCTCCCCGTCCCTATGAACCTGGGAAGTCTTCAGCCAAAACACCTTTCAATCAAATACAGCAAGAAGATAAAGGTCTCAAAACTAGTTGAGTTTCTACAGGTTTCATGAAAGTTAGTGACTAGATAGAGACAAGAAACTTATACTGGCAGAAAGGCTCCTACCAGCTATCAGAGAAACTGTGGTGGACAGAACCCTTGTGAGTCCTCCAGACCTTGAAAAAGCTTTAGCTGGACCTTGCATGTTCATAAATGCTGAATTCAGTCAGCCATGAGCTATGAACTGAAACTTTATCAGTTGACAACCTCAGAAGAATGTTTTGTTTCTTCTTCTGAGTATATGAATTAATAAATTTGTAAAGGAGATGTTGCAGTAGTTTTGTTTGCTTTGGCAAAATTACTTGATAAGATTCAATGCCTATAAATGTATATAGAATGTTTTTTTGGTTTAGTTTGTTGGGTTTTTTCAGTTGGTGGTCTTGTTTTATTACATAAATAATACATTTTTATCCACTGGGAAGTAACTATTAAAGTCAGCTCTTTGAATATATCTTATCAAGGCTCTCTCAATGTGCCTGGTGAGGAAGTATGGTAAGCCTATGCCACCCAAGTCACAAAACTGACCTTTACCTTAAAAAAAACGTTTCTTTGGCATGGAGGATTTTTGTAAACTCAATTTTCAACTAAATGTGACCACGACATAGTTCAGCTTGAGTCTCTGGTGGGTTGAAGCTAGTGCATTAACAGAGGCTACCATATAAAACCTCTAAATTTACCTTTCACATGGAAAATGTTGTACTTCTAAATATTTCATCAAGGCAGCACTAAGTATGAAAGATCAAAGTTCAAGATATACGATAAAAAATCCTGAATCAATATTTTATGAGCTAGGAGGATACTGTATAATACAAAGTGGGGTTACATATGTATAGTTCAATGATGAGCAGATGGATTGAAAGTAACAAAGAAATACAGGTGAATGTATGTGCGTGTTTTTACAATTTACCTTTTTTTATGTACTTCATGTGTTCAGTTCATTTCTAGGGTAATAGCTGGAAAAAATATCTTTTATTTAACCTTTGATGCAAAATAATAAGATGGCAATCAGCAGAGTGGACTCTATTATGTAAAACTAGAAATAGTCTATGTCTTACCTCCTGATTTTTTATCACCTATTGCCTAATGCAGATTAAGTTCCTGGAAAACATCTTCATTTCTTCATTTTGTAATTCGTAGCATTTTATTTGTAGGAGATTATATGGTTAAAAAAATTAAATTAATTTTAATAGAAATTCATTAGGATTGAGGACATGCTGTAATGTGCAGTTTCCTTTATTTCCGTAAGTTATAATCTACCAACAATCGTAACTAAAACCAGAAAGTAAAACTGGGTCGTTTTGAAGTCAAGGAGAGTTAGCTATGGGAATCAGTAAGTTTCTGTATGGAATCATCAGCCTTTTGGATAAACCTTCCTTGCCAATAAAAGTGCAATACAGACAGAGCCCCCAACATGCCTCCCTTTTCCCTGGAGGAGTAATTTCAAGGCCTGAGAACACTGATGTCCTTTTGGCTCCTGACGTCTCTGTGGGAAGTGATCGTCTAGAATCACAGTAGAATGGATTTGTGGTTTTCTGATGGACTGTGGACTTACCGTGAACTGAACTGAGAGCACTCTTCTTTCACACAAGCAAGAAAAAAAAAAAAAAATCAAATGGCAACAACTTTCATTACCTGGTGGTCTAGCCTGACCTTTTTTTGATACAAAAGTAACATCTACTGGTTCAAGCAATAATCAGGATTACAGAGTATGCAATTTCTTGCAAAATACTTTACATGTAATAGGAGAAGTTTTCTGCTCCGCAGAGCTTATAGTTTAAATAAGCAAAACTGTAACAGGTGAGAACTGAGATAAAGTGATTTCTCCAAGGTTGAAAAGAGTTGTCGTTAAAGCTACAGCTGCATTGTTAGATGGGGATTTCCTTTTACTCCATATAAAATGAGACTTGAGTACAGATAAGTACAGATAACACACACACACACACTTTTCTTCTATTCTCCCTGATTTCTGGAAGTAGAAATTTTAGTTTGCAAGACAAACAGAAACTGAATAGTCACATACAGAGGCCCTGCTCAGATATTTCTAGACAGGGCCATAGATTTGAAATTAGGCTTCATGAAGCCCAATCTAATGCTTTAGTATTAGATAGCAGAATGTACAAATATTTTAAACTATTCAACATATAAAACATTCCGTATATAATGAAGAGACAATTACATATTTAAGCATTTCATATTAAATATTTGCGGACCAAGGACAGAATTTTCTTTTCCTCAGCATGGATGAACGGTACTCAGATTGCTAGGTCATAGTGTTATTTCTTTTGATTGGTACAGTTGATATTAAATTATTCCATACAAAAGGGAATCATTTCGGCTTCAGAACAAAAGGTGGAATAATTCCCAGCCCATCATCCATGCTCAGACTCGCAGAGTCAGCAGTCATGTGGATTCTAAAGGGACATGAGCAAAGGAAATATGATTTCCCCTTAACCTGGATGAATTTCCTTACCATCAGGCTACTGAAATAAAGACTTAATGCCTTCTTTCCTTCCTGCTTGTTGAGAAAAGATTGACACGGATGTTTGAATTCTGTGTCTGAGTGAAAGAAAATATGCAAGTTTGCAACCCTGGATTTAGGTGCCTAAGAAATAAAATTAGGAAGAGCTTTTCTTTATGTAGGTCATCAGTGTGTAGGCTTCCAAGTTTTGTGAATTATTGTTAGTGTTTCAATACAAGTATATCTGTATATGCAAGACTATACATTCTTCAGTGACCTATTTTCCAAAACAGTTTAGTAACTTACACAGTAGCATCACAAAAGGCATGAAAACATTAGATACTGTTCAAATGTTTGCCCAATATCTTTGACATCCATGAACTATATGAATCCCCTCTTTACCTGCTTCCTAAGTGAGGTCATGCTTTAGCCCCAGCTGGCAACTAAGCACCACACAACCACTCACTTGCACTGCTCACCCTCAGGGGGGATCGGGGAGGGAATCGGAAAAAAACACCTCATGGGTTGAGATAAGAACAGTTTAATAGCACAGCAAAGAAAGAGGAAATTATGATGGTGATGATGATGATGATGATGATGATGATAATAATAATAATAATGGAATATACAAAAGCAAGTGATGCACAATGCAACAATTGCTCACCACCCGGTGATTGACAGCCCGTCCCTGAGCAGTGATTCCTGCCCCCCGGCCAACTCCAGTTTATGTACTGGGCATGACGTTACATGGTGGGGAATATCCCTTTGGCCAGCCTGGGTCAGCTGTCCCAGCTGTGTCCCCTCCCAGCAACTTGTGCACCTCCCCGCTGGCACAGCATGGGGAGCTGAAAAGTCCTTGACTGAGTATAAGCACTATAACCGCTTCGCAACAACTAAAAACATCGGTGCATTATCAACATTATTCTCATACTAAATCCAAAACACAGCACTACAGTAGCTATTAGGAAAAAAATTAACTCTATCCCAGCCAAAACCAGGACATCAAGGCAGGTAACTTCACCTATCAGTGAATCATTCCACATTCTCCAGTTTAAGCACTGAAAGGCACAGGAAGATCATTACAACTCGCAAATAATACAGATATTTAGACGTACCTAGTTGCAACTAAAGCTTGTCAAATACTTTCTTGAAATTCTTTCTTGAAATTGGCTCCAACTTGGAAAATAACAGGATTTACTGTGTGCGTATGGAAAGTACTGTCCTGTCACAGGCAGGTATCCTTTTGATAACTAGTAAATAATTTCCCACTATCAGCAGATTAAACTATTGTGCAGTTAATGTCTCAACAGTGGATTGCAAATTGAATCCCCACTGGGGTTTCTGAGATGAAATCCCAGTCCCTTATCCTCTAAGCCACTCAGCTTTGCCTCTTAAGCAACTTAATAAAGATAATATTCATATCTGTATCTCAATATTCCTACATTATATGAATACAATGTAATAGTTTTACTTTCCTTGTGGCAAAAGCTAGCAACTTACAAAACGAGAGTAAAACAGAAAGCTGTGTTGTCACCTTTTATCTTCTTTTAACTGCGAATGCTGGAGGAATGATTACATCAGGCATTGCACTCCTACAACACCTTTCAAGTAAAATTCTCAAAGCATTAAAACTTTGATGAATTAAGTTTCACAACACTTCTCAGAAAGAGATTAATATCTGTTTATATAATTGCCTTAATTACCAGGGAGTGAGGGTGACTTTCTGTGACTAATTTTCAGATTAGATATCTAAACGCAGGAGAGTCATCACTCTCTGATTCACTACGGACTACTTGCAGCTCTCAATCTGAATCTCTTGCAGTAGGTACGGAAAAGTGGAAGAAAGCCAAAGCCCTGCTAGTAAGAGTTTAATGCGAGCCATAAAAGAAAAGGCACATACTTGGACAGCTGTAGATGCCCCATGCAGAAAGTTCCAAAGGAGGAGACAGAACTGCTGGCAATATGGTTACCATCCAGCCCGTGCTGGGTGATTTTTCTGAGGAAATAATTGTGTTTTGTGTTACTGCGGCAGAATAAGGGGCTAGAAGAGTCTAGGGAAAGTACCTGCCATTCCTGTTTGCAGAAAATCTATGAACTTTTTTACAGCCTGAAAGATACCACCTTAACCTGCAGTCTTCTCCTCATCTGTAAGTCTGCCATTATCTGGATAATTTCTCACAAGAGAAGATTTGTTGTTTTAGGATGAATACAATATGCCAAGAATATTTTTCCGTTTCAGAATCTCTGAAAACTGGTATATTTTACTGCTGAAGGGTTTTTTGGGTTTCTGTTACAACGATTTTTTTTCACTGTAGCATTTCTCTTCCTGGCTGATATCACTGTTTGCTCTTACAGCCTAAAATCATGTAATATGTAATTTGCTTTGGTTCTCTGTTCTGACATGGAAAAGAGGCTTCATGTGTGAATACCATAAAAAATTTTAACCTGAAAATTATTAGAAGAACAAATCAAGTCTCATTTATATTTCAGGTGAAAAAAGAATGGATATTGTCATAAATCTTTATTATATTTATTTAGCATTTTAAATGATTGAAAATTATTGAAAATAAAAACAAAACCTTAGCAATCCTCCATGCATTTCCAAAGCCTATATCCAGTCAAATAGAGGTTGGAGGAGACTGTGCAGCCTCAGGGTCACACAGGAAATATCATTGCATTTTTGACATTGTCTTATACTGTAAGTACCTACAGCTGTCAGAAAAGGATCCTGGAGTAGACAGAGCCTTGGTCTGACCCAGTACGGGCTCTCTCATGTTCATACCCGGTCACCGCTTAACAAGAGAGAAGCTGAGGAGAAGTAATCACACTGACTTTCCTGTTCCTTCTACATGGTCCACTTCGAAGAACTGCAGGCATCCTTTTAAATTACTAATTTTTTTTTTTTTTTTTTTTTGCTTTCTTTCCATTGGGTTGGATTTACTTTGTGTCCCCTTCATCCTGTCTGGTACTGGAGCACAATAACCACACCATATTGGTTCAGCTTAGTGTTTTTCAAGCCCATAGATTTTAATAATATCCCACCTTTAATAGTGACTTTGATCATTCAGGTAGACATTTACAAGCTTATTATAGAATCATAGAAACACAGAACCTTTGGGATGGAAGGGACCTTTAAAGGTCATCTAGTTCAACCTCCCTGCAATGAGCAGGGACATCTTCAACTATTATTTTCATAACAATGTCTTTTCTTCACCATCTGATGCAACATTATTGTTCCAAATTCAGCAATGGTTCGGGAAGTTGTCTCCTTACAAACAGTGTTGTAGGCTTCTTTAAATAGAAACAGTCTTCAGTATTTTTTATTTGTGACCCAAGATGCAGAACCACAAATAAATTTGTTTAGGAACCACTACATCACTAATTGTAAACCAGAGATACATTAATGTGAGAAATTAGCCATACCTGAGAGAACAAGGAAATTGAATTGTAGCACACTTACGTTCCTGATACCAACCAAGAATATGGCTATTTGTCAGTAAACTTCATATCACCTGATCTTACTGGACCACAGGCATTTGGGACATAGTGGAGAATGAAATTTGAACACACATTTTAGTGAAAGTCTCTAATTAAGTTCTCAAGACTTATTTCAAGAGAAATCTGTTCGGATGCTTTTAACTTATTTACATCCGTCTCAGCATTAAGTCGTCTGTTGCATAGAGCCTCAGTAGAGAAGAACAATTCTATTTCACAGAAAATGCCAGGATTGTGACATCTATTTTTGGTTTGCCCTGTAATGAAAATCAAGCATTCTGAAATTCTGTGCAGAAATAATTATTCTTTCATGTCCGGTCTTTCAAAAATGTTTGGAGAGTATTGAAATGGTTTGTCTCAAACATTAGTAACATAGGTTTTCATTTAGGGGTATGTCTACACAGCAACCAAAGACATGTTATAAATGAACCAAGTTACTTCTAAACTCACCGGCTCAGGTATCCAAGAGCAACACAGTTGTGCCTGTGCAAACTCCAGCCCCTCAGTGATGACCCAAAGTTCTGCAGCTCGCCATGAAACTCTATAGACCCACGTGTGTGGATTGTGTTCTAGTTCCAGCTTCAGCATCTTGTGGGGCTGGATAGAGAAGCAAGAGAAGATGGTAGGAAAGAGATTGGGAAAAAGACTTGGTCATAAACATGAGGGTGGCCTGACCCTCATGCTCTCTCCACGCTGCTGCACTCTGCTATCAAGAGGGTAGGAGAATGTTTAGAAGTGGAGCACTGGAAGCAGGAGTAGCAGTTTGGGGCATCTGTCTTCCCCCTGGGCCCAACAGTGAGTGGGAAAATAAAGAAGCCTTCAAGTTCAGTGCTCTTTTGGCTTGAGTTTTCACTCTATTTTAAAATGAAGAACATAAAAAGTAATTTTATCCTTTGTGTGGTGCAATTTTTAAAAGAAAAAACATATGAAAAAATTAGACCTGAAGTTCCACATTTCATTATTTCTTTTAGCTCCTTCCTTAGGGGCTGGTTGCAGTATGATGCTGACATACTAGTAGTATGTAGTGACAGTTTTTAGCCACAGGTTGCCTATATTTGTGCACAGTGTGGATGTTTATCACACCGCATCCGTGATAACCATATGTTCTTGCTTTGAGGTTCACAGAGGTTTCACTGACCATCACTGTATCCCTTTCAAAATGAACTTAAAAACAAGCTACAGAAATATCTAAACTCAATTTTAACTTTAGAAGCTCGCTTGGAAAGCAAATTGGGAATGTTGTCTGAGAGGTTTTCCAGAATAGCTGTCCTTGTTTGGTGGGCAGGATTACAGTGCAGGTGATCCAAAAATATTCTTTGGATTGTCCCTCAGGACTGCCCAGTGCAGTCACTTAGGCTGATTCCTGCATTGCAGTCAAAGCCAGAGCTAGTATGAGAGAGATCCTGAAAAATCTCTGTAGAAGTATTTTGTGGGAATAGTAAATAGAACTGATGTGGTGCTGTTGGCAGTAGCAAAACCCTGTTTGTTTGTTTGGGGTTTTTTATTTATTTACTTTTACAATATTTGCAACTGTTTTTGAGGGGGAGGAAGGTTGAGACAGCGTCTCATCACATAATTCTTTCAACAGCAGCTAAAGCCCAGCAGTAATGGCTGTTCTGTTATTGAGATACCACACACAAACGTAAACAAACTTAAATGTCTGCCTTCAAAAAGAACGGCAACATTGGTTAGAAGAAAACAGTTTAAAAAAGGGAAGCTGTGTTTCTTACCAAATTGCCTCCTCCTCTTCTAGCACACCAGTAGTTTTTTAACCACACAAACACAAGAAATAGACTCTTTGGTCAGCCAATCAACACACCTAACAGTAAACAAAATTATTCCAGAGTAAAATCAGCTACTTTTTTCCATATTAGACTTGAAAAGGTGGGGAATATGGCAACATGGAGGGAAGAAATGCTTCTTCTAGAGGCAGGAAATTGCCCCAAGCAGTGCTGCCCTCCTTCTTGCCCTCTGTGGTTAGTAATGGACCTCAGAAAGGCCTGCAGAGGTCAGTTCCTAGAGAAAATGGGGTGAATGAAATCCCCCGTCTCTGAAACATGTGCCCTGGCTGGACTTTAGCACACTTGCTGCATTAAAAAGGTGTTCCAAGTTCTTGCTCAGATACTATCAAATAGGAGAGGTGACAGCCTGTCCAGATATTCTTCGTCCATTACCAACATTTAAGAAGGCTGTTTTCTCTGCTTCAGCAGCGGTATTCTATGTCTCATGTTGGGAACAAGCCTAATTCCAACAATCCAGAGTTCTCTAGAGAGGGGCAGAAGGTGCTTGGGTTATCTATCTCCCCCCACAACTCTGAAAGTTTACTTGACCCAGAGATGTCCCTGACCTGACTTCTAGGAGGGAGGGAAAGGTTTGTAGCTTGTAATGATTGTCACTGAAATAAATGTAAACCAAGAGCTCTACCTTCCCAGCAGCACAAGATCATCAGAGAAGAAAGCGGAAGAAACCTTTCTGTTCTAGGTGTGTACTTCCCACAGCTGTGAAGTTATTTACAAAAAAGTGATTAAGCTGGTGTTTCTTAAGGGCTGAAGCAGACCTAGGAGTTCCTGCAGTTGCTTCTTTCTCACCACCAGCCTTATCTTCTGAACTCCGGCTCATCAGTGTCCCATTAACAGAACATTCTTCAGAGGAGCTCTTTACCTTCAGCAGAGCGAATTTTGTCACTTGATGCTCTCCATGGCCTGCACCTCCTCTCTTTGCTTTCCAGTGTTCATACAGAGCTTCCACGAACGCAGCCTCCCAGAGCAAAGCAGCAGCGGTCTCTTTCTGTGTTTCCCTGCTCTGTTGAAGAACGCGGCTCCTGGGGTGGCTTCTAACACTGTCCGGTAGCTCCACTTCCACAGCTCGGAGGGAAAGGGTGCTGGAAGTGGCGGTACAAATTCATCGCTTCCTAGCCGAGGAGCATCATTGCAGGGGGAAATCCTAGACAATTGCTGCTGTAAGGGCAGGCTTTGTGAGGTGAAATAAATGGATGAATAATTATTGCCTGTGAGGGCAGCGGCAGCCAGCAGCGCAGCTATGAGGGGAGACAGGCGGTACACGCTAATCGGCCGGGGGAATCCTGCCTTGACAGTTTTCATCCTGCTCCATTTCTTTCAGCAAACAGATGCATCTGTTTGCCTCCAGCTCTTGGCAGACAAAGTAAACAGTCATGCTACAGCGGGTCACAGTGTGACTCCATGCGGGAAAACTGAACGACTCTGAAGCAACACGCATTTATCCAGCAAAAGGACACCCGAGGCAACGTGTGCTGAGGGTAGCGAGCAAACGCCACGGACAAGGAATGTCTCAACAGTAAGTCAGAGCAAAACCAAGTGCAGTTGCCGAGGTGCAACAAAACACAGCGGTAAACACTCGAGCCAAAGTAAAATGGTTCTTATTTAACCTTCCTCTCCCTTTCCTTCACCAAAAAATATCCGCATAACTTCTGCCATATTTTTTCTTTTTCTCCTCACTTCGCAATGTCCACTTGCCACAGTAAATGTAACAAATATTCAGGGTTGGCTGCGGGGATTTGGTATATTCCTGACTCTCCCAAGAAAGAGTGAGAGCAGAGATCAGGAATCCCTTCTGTCTGCAACATCTTGTCTTTCATATGCTGGTTAATAGGATCCATCAGTTCTCTCCTTTTCACATGTATAATGACAAGTTGCTTGATTTGAAATTTCCATTTTGCTGGATGCCAGCCACAGGTTTCAAGGAAATCAAGCTATTTAGCTTTTAGATGCCATAGTAGCCCAGGTACAAAAAGTTTCTCCTCCTGTGTTACATTAATTTTTCTGCCAGAATGTGTATGTTTTCCAGATTTCATAGTTGCTAATAAAGTGTGAATAGCTGTGGACCTTGATAACTAAAACCATGTATTGACTATTGATTACAGAAAGTCATGTTTTCCATGAATGAAGGAATAATGTTTAACATTATCCTGGGATTTATTAAAGACATTAAATGATAAGAAGGGGAACTATTTCCCGCTTTTTTTCATATATTTATTTCCATAATTATACGTGTTACATATTTTTGTAGGATTCGTTCCTTTGTGGAAAAGCTTTTAAGCTTTTTCTATAATATTTGTGGTTTCTGTTTTATGGGGCTGGTATTTTTGCTGACCAAGACAGAGATTGTTTCTGCTTTAGGACCTAGATACATCCTGCCTAGCTTATGGCACTGAAGTTACTCAGCCCTAGCTCACTGTTTAATTAATGAAAAGGAACGTGTGCCTTGGAAGAATAGTCCAGGTACAAGTCAAATCATATCAAGAGGGGTGAACGACTTCCATTTACAAATAGAGCAAAACTAGGGAGAACCTGCTCTCCCCATACAGTCAGGATGAAACTTTCAAATGTGACTTCAGCAGAAACTGTACAACATTTCGGCGCTCCACTACCCCATTTGGTTTGAGGTTGCTTTTCTTCCGTATTTTTCCTTTTTTTCCTGAGATAGACTTAGTATTGACCATTCATTTCTGACTGTGGTACCTAGCGCTGTCAAGGTGAAGGGCTGTGTCTGTTTTAGTAAATGAGCCGGTGCCAGGGAATGTCCTGGGTATGGCAGCCCAGTCCTCTGGGCAGCCAAAGTGCTAGAGCAGTCCCTGGCATGGTTTTGGACCTGGCAGGCTGGCTCCCTTCCAGACAGATCTGGGCATGGTTCAGGAAACGGCACAAGCCAGGGACTATTCCCGGTAGACAATTTGGATGCAGCCTCTCTGTTGCGGAGGGGCAAGAAAGTGTAATAACATAGACAAGGGTCTCTTACCATTTGCCTCGGGGCCAGAGAAGAGTTATGATCATCTTTGAATTACCAGGATGGACAAAGCACGAGGCCTTCTGTATTTATCCCGTATTTATCCTGTATTATGAATCCCTTGGTGCTTTGGCAGTGCTGCACGAAACATCCAAGGTAAGCATGAATCTGATCCAAAACCCACTGAAAGCAGTGGAGGCCTTCTGTTGTTATTAACGAGTTTTCAGTCAGACTGTAAATGAGCACTAAATGTTAAAAGGAGAAGTATTCGAAAAAAGAACATATGGGGACAGATATACGTTATGGATATACTTACTTTTAAAGAAAGGAGAGCAAAACTAAGGGCTTTGAAAGAAAAGAAAAATACAACCTAACCGAGTGAGTTACTGCTGGGCTTTTAACAACATACTGTTTTTTCATGTCTTGCTGCACAAAGAGTATATGGTGATTCCACCTAAATGCTGATATCTGTCACTCATTTATACTTTGCTTTAGGCTTTATTAAATAATTTCCTTACAAAATTAAGTTTCTCAAAATGTTTTAGTACTGCACTTTTTTTCTGTCATTTGAATAGAGCCTATGCTAGCCCATTTTCTGATCTGGTGATAACAGAATTAATTCAGCCTAAGTACTACTTATGAAATAACTATGATGCTTGGGATCCTACATTTTATGTTTGAGAAAAAACAGCTTTATAATAGGCTATTTGGAAGTCATAGCTCAATTAAAAGGGTTTAAGTTATTCTTTTGACAAAAAAGTTATATTATGTAGACTTTCAGTGCCTTGGGTTTCTTTTAAGAGTGAGATAATGACTCAAAAAGGAAAATAAGAAGTAGGTATATTAAATCATTTCCGTGATTGCCATACTCTGACTTTTCTTTCCAAAATAACCGAAATTTCAGTCCATCCTGTGCCTTATGACTTTGTCATGAGTTTTAAATTCAGTCTTTTCCAGGAACACTGAGAATAACAAGCAAATGTGGATTTCATGAGCTGCCTTTTTTGCATACCTTTCCTCTTACACTTTTCAAGTAATATTGATGTAATTAATAATGGGTTTATTGGAATACAGAGCTTGCTTGTAAGGAAATAAATGTTACACTTTGATTTGTCATAGTCTGATTAAAAGCACTATACATGTGATTGCTTCCAGCTATTAACTATGCTGCAGTTTGAGGGGACAATTATGCCCCCAATCCAAACTTCCGTACATCCTTGTAGTCCATATAACCTCACTAGCTGCAAGACTAGTGAGAGCAGAATTCGCCTGAGTCAGAGATATCTTTTTGGCAAAGTCAGTTTACTGAAATAATAATCCAAGTTCACTGTTGCAAAGAATCTGCAGGTTTTCACTTAAAGCTTGTATTCCTTCTAAAATCATGAACTCCCACCATGATCCCACAGCTGATACCTCTCTGTAGCTAGTCTCTCACAAGTAGGCATGGATGACTCTTCAAATAACATTTATTACTAGCTGGAAACTGTTAAAATGCTGTTACTTAAAAAAAAAGTTGAAACCTGGTAAATAATCCATCCATCTGGTGAGAACAGCAGAGCACAAGTCTAAACAAAAAGCTAACATTCAGCGTGTTATTGAAGATGTTCAGTTGTAGGAACCATAGTTTTTTCTTTTCCTCTCTCTTAAATTATTTCTGATAGTTTCAGAAAACTGTTAAGGGATGAGAGAGCAGTGCATACTTGTATCTGCAGGGGTTCATGGCAGCAGGGGGAAGTTGCCATTAATGTGGAGAAGAGTCCAAACTTCTATATTAGGTGACTGAGAAAACATGAGGGTGAAGTGAATTTCAGACCAATAGTTGATAGATAAAATAGGAATCAGTAGGAATTTTCTAAGTCTTTAGTGTTAACAGAGGGCTTCCCTATATCTTTTATAATTGTCCACAATATTCCCATCTAAGATACCACCGTGCAATGATAATAATAGAATACAGAATAGAAATATTATGAGAATACAGAATAGAAATATTATGATAAAAAGTCAGGAGACACCTTTGTTATGCTCAGGGAGATTTTTGGTAATGGGGAGGCAGGACAGAGAGGGGTACCTCAGCACAGAAGATAAAGACAGGGACTTCTGGCATGTTAAAGCTTATTGGAAAAACAAATGCAAAGTGCTGCACCTGGGAAGGCATTACCTCTTGCAAGGATACAGTCTGGGGACAGACTGTCCGGGAAGCAGCTCTGGGGAAAGGGCACTGGGGGCCCTGGGCTCTGGGCAGGAGCCGGCAGCGAGCCCCGGGAGGAGCGGTGGCCAGCAGCATCCAGGTCAGCAGGAGCACAGCCAGGAGCTCGGGGCAGGGGTTGTCCCCTCCACCCAGCACTCGTCGTCAGACCACATCTGGGTACCATGGCCAGTTTGGTGCCCCCAGTGCAGGAGAGACACCGATAACCTGCAGCCAGTTCACCCGCTTGGAGCGGGGGTGCACGAGGGACCTCCTGAGGTCTCTTCCAGCCTGAATTACCCTGTGAACCTAGGTATGTTTTGCAGCACTGGGAGAGTACACTGGTTACACCTGGCTAAAGCGTCCTCAAATCCTGTTCCAACAAGGAGCTGAAGATGCCTATATATACAAAATTAGCCCAAGTAACTTCATCTAATCCAGATTATTCTGAAACAAAATACAGTCTTCTCTCCCACCGCTAAGATTAATGAAATAAGGCACTATGAAGTATATTTTCTCTGTATAGTCCTCTATTTGGAGACTAAAGGTGTGCATGTCTTACAAGACAAATAGAGCAAATAGGATAACAGATCTCTGTCTAGATAGCTGTCCCAATGATATGTTCCGTATCTGTCCACTACTTGTTTCTGCCAATTTAGGATGATGTTTTAGATCAATAGTAGCTATCCACAGTTCTTTGTAGTACTTCATCGTACAGAAATAAAGGAGAAAAGGTAGAGGAGAAGAGAGCCCTTCATGAATGCCATGAAAAGATATCAATGTACCTGTGAAACAAAAGGCTTCTGCAAATAGGAATGCAAGAAAAAGTCTTTCTACTTGCACATTCTCAAATGAATTGCAGTTGTCAGGCAAATCAATAAATCTTTCAGTTATCAAGAAAAATAAGGATCCCAGCCACTTCCCCCGAGACTCTTTATGTAAAAGGTGGCACAATAATTATGTAGGTGGATTATGATCTATAGGCAAGTGCACTGACTATTAACATCTAAAAGTGACATTTCCTTTTCAGACAAACTTAACATGAGCTGCAAAGATGCATTTTGCAGTCAAGTTGCTTGTACAAAAGCTAAATCAGGCATGCTTTTATAATTGTACTGTATGCATTTTCCAGCTCAGACTCCGGTTCTGCTGCCTCTCCCATCAGTTACTGTGGGTAGAGCTGGACTAATTTTTTCAATGAATAGCACATTTGCCTAAATACGCAGTTTATGAAACAGTGCCACTGAAACACTTCAATCAGATCTGGCAAAAAATAATGATCAGAGAACGAGGACAAGGGAGGGAGCAAAAAAACCTCATTAAAATGTTTTATCCTGACAGCTTGGAAATGAACTTTTTGACTTTTCAAGCCAGCTTTTTTGTTAGAAAAGGAAATACTAAAAAAGATTCAGAGTTAGATAACTGAAAGCTAAACAAAACTAAGAAAGCCGTTTTCAATGAAGTGAAACATTTCAAGTTAACCAGAATGGATATACAGTTTTGCTTCATTAGTTCATTTTAAAAATGTTGGTACTTTGTAAATCAGGTGGGGGTTGTTAGGCATAAAAATTAAAAATTGATCATGCAGTCAACATTAAGTTTGCAAATCTGCAGGCAAAGTATCTGTTACCTGGTGAAAAAATGTTTTTCCTGTCCGCTTGAAAAATGCTCATGTGCTGAAGACTTATAAAAATATATTATATCTTTAGCAGAGCTGAGGATGTCATTGGAAATATGAGTGAAAGGGTAATGTTGGTTTTAATAGCTAGTCTTTTGACCTCCGTTGGTTGTTGCTTTCATTATGACAAAGCTTAAGCAGACACAACCAAAATCAAGGAATAGCTCTCTGAGAGATGCCATAGAAGAAAAATTTCCATTTTACAGTGCTAAATGAGGTCCTCTGCACCCAGGTCAGTCATAATATGTCAGCCCACCACTAAGGCCAGCTCTCAGAGTAGGTGGAAAGAGTTAGGAAGACTAAAATGGAGCTAAACAGAGAGAGAACGGAATTTGGCTTTGTCTTCCATGAAACAAATCTGATTATGTCAAGGAAATAGTATGTATACATGTTCACTACAAAACGAAGAGAAACATAGAAAAGAGAGAGAAATCTATCAAAAAATGCATAGCCTTCCCAGTGCAGCATTTCACGCAGCCTCGTCAGCCCTGCCACACGGGGGTGGACTGGGGGTAGCCAGGGGTACCAGAGCTGCATTGGGGGTCCCTCCTACCATCTCCATCCATTCACGGTCTTGTCTCCCAGCTCTGAACCTGCCACCGGCCCCTGAGCTCCAGTGGGGAGCACCTCTCGGGCACGGCGGATGGCTGAGCCCTGTTTCCCGTGGCACACCGGGCTGACAAAGCCAGGCAAGCCCAGAGCCAGCTGTGGGTGCTTCGCTGTGAGCTGTTCTGCTTTGCCTGTAGGCGCCATCAGTCAGAGGGAGAAGGGGAGGAGGGTTTTGCCCTTCTCTTTGAAGAAATGCCTGTGCATTGTACATAGCTTGGGAACTCCTACAGGATCAGACATCCTCCTGATGTCTTGAAGAAACTTAACTAAAAGTCTATGACATGAAAACCTGGAACTTTATAGAAAATGACAATTGAGGCTGGAGAGCCCTGAGGCAGGGTAAATAATGCCCACAGGGAGGCTCTGCTGGGAGAAATCTTGCTGCATATGGTTTCATATCAAAATCCATTTCAGTTCTTGTGGAAGGAGAGAAGAGAAAAAAAATCAACCAGTGTTACAGCTGTTGCTAGTAACACATAATGCAATAGTGAAAGGCATTGCAGTGATGACAGTGGAATATGAACTCATGTGAAACAGAATAGAATCTAAAATAGAGGGAATAGAAACATTTGCTAAGTTTTATCATCTGAAATTTATGTGAAAAGGAACAGTACAAATGAATTTTTGTTAATGCCTTTCACTTCCATAAACTTTAAATGGCTACAATTGGAACACTAGCAAAAAATCGAAAAATCCTGCAAAAATCACCAACTTAAACCTTTCACATTTATCACTGGCTTCATGAATTTAGTGATCAATTAAATTAATTTGATAAAATAATTTGGTTTCTGTCTGTTAGTTTTTTCTACTTATATGTGAAAGCCACTAGTTAATAGGAAGCTGACAAGGTTTTTCTCTGTTTGTGTCAGGTGCTGAAACAAATCTAAACTTGAGGAGCCGGGAAGATCCAAATACATCAGATATTGGACCAGAAACCCAGGATAAAAATGCAAATAACCATGGAACTCAGTCATCTAATCCACTGTCCAGTTCTGTGACTGCTGAAAATGGAAATTCAGTATCAAATGGTAAGCACATTTTAATCCCAAAGCTCTTCTAACATAAAATTGCTGAAGTGTTTCCTTGGATGAGCTTTTTAAGATCTAGTCAAGCTGGAATCTTCTGAGTTGTGAAATATCTGTGTTTCTGGAACTGGCTTAACTTTGTACGTGTGAACTGATAAGCCCCACTCCAATAAAAGCTCCATGTGAAGAAAATAAAACAGCCTCTGTTGAGGCATTTGTAATTAGTTCAGCTCCAAGTCTATAAGCAGCCCGAGGCATGGAGGACTGAGATTTGAGATTTCTGATCCTATAATCAATATAAATGGGACAGAAAATGGAAAATCCCTTTGCTACAGGTGCCTTACTAGTGAATGGCAAATTGTTTGGTGTAATGGACAATTGAATGGTGCAAGAGCAATGACAGAAAGAATGAAATCTTTCAAGGTCTTAAAAGCATTAGTCTTAAGGATATAACACATGTGTTACATAAAATCACACAATACAAATACACAAATATGAATAGACACAAGACAAATAGTATTTGTTTCAATAGAACGTGGAGAAGCAGATGTCTAAATACTTGCACGGCACTGAGTACAATTCTTTTCATGCTGAAAACTTAAGTCTAAATATGGTTTGTGTAAGCAGAACAGTTGTATAGCCTTTACTGTTAAGGGTAAAACTACACATAATGCAGTTGGTGGTTTGAGAGCTATACTGGAAAAATCAAAGGGAATTTTAGGTCAAGTGAAATACTGCATTTTGTTTTCTAAATATGCTATTCTTTTTAAAAAAAAATCTAGAGATGCTTAATATGCAATGTTTTGAAATGAAAAATCAAGCTTTATTAACAAAATGAAACATTTTGAAGTCAAATAATTCCTGTCTTTTCAAGAAAAGCTATTCTCCAAATCCTGCAGTGCTTGGCCAAAATAATTCTTCCTGCTCTCTCTGATAATCAAAGCAGAAAACTCATGCAGTCTGAGAAGTTATACAAGTGTAAAGGTGTATTCATTCCCGTGTGGAATCAGGAACACACTGACAGAAGAAAAAGGCATCTTTGTCCATTACCACCATGGCCCCATCTATATCAATATAATAATTTGCGTAGGAAGGGAGCATATTTTCAGTATGTATAACAGTCAGGCTGTTAAACTAACACAGAAACTGTGGGTAGACCAAGTCTTTGATTCCTTGCTATGTAGGATTTAAACCATATATTCTGATGTCCTAATGGGACCTGTGAGAGATGAGCTTTTCATAAGAGAAAGCATTTTATCCCCAGACCCCTCAGCTGGGAGTTTAATCAGAAGACCTGTGTTTCTTTCAGCTTAGAAATGAAATGATGCTTTAAGTAAATTTATAACTTGTGATGGTTATAGTTAGGTTAGTAAACAATCTCAATTACTGAAATAAATAGTCATTGCCTGAATAAAAGGCCATCTAATAGTTGACATGTGTGTTTGTGTGAAGTTTTTATCAGTGTGCTTGCAACCACTAGCAGCCAGGGCTGTTCATGTTGGTAATATATAGTATCTACTATGCATAAACTAATTCTTTTCAAACCATTTGTAAATGGAAAGTTTAATCATAAAGGTGTAATGTCATGCAATGGAATTTTCCTGTAAAATTTTTTTCCATTAAAAAAAATTGATCTATCAAACCCAAACTTTCTATGGAAGGTTCCCAATTTTGATACAGCTTTGATAAGGAATGGTATTCACTGTATACTCTGAGTAGAAAAAAACTCCCTTTAGGTCTGGCAGTATCCTGCTCAGTAAGGAATTATCACTACTTGTGGTATATCAAGGTTCAAATCTACATTTTGCCTATCAGACTGTTGTAGAAATGATGCAAGCTTTGATTTTACCCTGGTGCAGACCAAAATGATAAATTTTGTGATACAGAATGCTAGTTTTCCAGCTGCCCTTAATAATAATTGAAAGGGTTGACAATATGGAAAACTTTGTTGTACTTTGATTACATGAATTCAAAACCAGTTTGCCACTTTGTTTAGGGAAAAAATCGTTCCAGGATTCAACCTCAACAGCTTCATGATTTTTAAATCTGTGCCTTGCTCGATATATCTAGGCAATGCTGATATTTGAGATGTGTCATGAGATGTTTCCATGTAAAATACTTTTCCGTTTCTTCGTTACTGTATACCAAACTCCTCTAGCTTTGAAGAAAATAAAACCTGAAATGCATTATTAAATAGTTGATACTGAGATTAAAAAACTCTTGAATATAGAGTAATCTGCTTCCCACTGTTACACAGTGCAACTATATAATCTAGTTTCCACTGATAGAACTAAAGTCTTGGTTCATACATTACTCCTATAACTTAATATAGAAGCAATTTCTTAAGTAAGACCAGTCTTTTGCTGTCGTGAATGAAGTGTCAGCACCACACCTCTGAAGTGTCACGAAACCTGAAGTCACAATAGTCATAAGAATAATCATTTTGACCAAGATGTTAATCTTACTTATAACCTGATGAATTCTTTAGAAAACCATTACTAAGCAGCTAAAAAGCTGGCTGGCTCAGCTTCCAATCACATTAATGCTGTGTTTCTTTTGGAAGCTGAGTTTAATATCTGGCATTGCTGTTAGTTCAGAATTTTAATAAAGTTGCTTTTTCATTTTATGTAATGTAATCCTCCTCTTCTTTGGTTTATCTTTAATATTAGGAGTAACACCTTTTTGCTATTTTTTGTCCAAACACAAAAAGTAATCAGAAAACCTATAATAACCTTTTACATTACGATGCTGAGCGTTGTGATCCTAAATCACGCAAAATAGCATATCCTCTGGTGGGAGACACTCAAGCACTGCTGGTAAAAGTTTACTGAAATTTGTCGCCATTGCCAACTAGTACCTAATAGGATATAGAGGAATATTTAATCATTAAGTGAAATGTTTAAATATGACGACTATGATAAATGACTGAGGTGAACTAACCTTTGGTTAGTGAAAGGGAGAAAATCTCCAAGTATCTGACTGCCCTTCACTCCCAGTGGAGTGTGTTGTAGAGGTACTTAGTCTGTGTAACCCAAGTGAAAGTTAGAGCAGCTGTAGTACAGACGGGACAGCCCTGCTGGACCGAAGGAGCACTGTGCTGCGCTGTGCCTAACGGTGCTACAGGCACGCCCTTTGCAGCATGCTGCTCATCCAGTTCCGTTGGCACACTGCTGTCCTTCAAAGGAAGCCTCTCTGGTTATTCCTCTTCTCTTCAGTTATAACAGAGGTCCACTGCTTGTGTATGGAGATCCATATTGATGGACTCACTATATAGTTTACGCATATCGGCATAAGAGTATCTGCAAGAACCTGTCCGTTTCACCAAACGCTCTATGCATTATCCAGGTAAGGGGCTTAGTCTTGTCTAACTTTAGCTGTCGAGAAGGTCTAAGCAGGTCACCTGTGGGCTACAGCCTGCTCTACAGTTTCTTGAAACTTACCACCAGTTCTAAGCACATCAGGCAATGAGTTGCAGAATGGGAGAGGTGTCACAGCAGACAACCTGACAGAAAAGGGGCATGTCACCGTGTCACGGGCTACATGCTGTTGAGCACAGAGCCTTTACTGGTGATGCCTCTTTCACACTATAGCACCCAATGTATCAAGTGAAGCTGATCAGAAGATTCAGCCTGTGTTTGAATGCAGAATCATGGAGGAAGGTCAAAGGTTTGGGGAATGATGTGTGCCCATAGTTGCAAAGACCCAGAGACTCTGTGCTGTGTTTTGCAAATATAGATGTCGGAGGCCAGGAGGTGTAAGGTCTCCAGTTTGGGGGTAGCAGACCATATGAGACTGGAGGCTCTCTGGAACCACTGAACCATTTCTAGATGTGATCTAGATCTCAATATCTGAGATGCAAGCTATTTATCTAAAGGATCCTAAGAGGAGTATCTGAGAACAGGGCAGAAATGGGAAATAGGAAGTATAGGAAGAAGATCGGGGATTGAGTCAGGGATTTTCCTTTGAAGCAATATAGAAAAGGCATTACAGGGAGTATGTGGATAAAGGACTGGGTTTCTACTTTGAATACACATATTTCTTGGGATAAGTCCATATTCCTGATTATGTGAAAAAAAACTGAATGCATTTCTTTCATTTAACTTCTCCAGTTAGAGATTATTGACTGAATCATATTCCTTGCTATCATTTTCACAACCACATATAATTGTAGTAATAATGTTAGCAAGCATAGTTTTGCCAAAAAAATGCCAAATTAGACTTACTTTTGGTAACTTGAGAGCAGTTGCAAGAAAGCCCAGTCTAGATGGTGCAATTTGTGCTCCAGCCTGAACCACTGATTAATGTATGTTCTTGTAGTGCTGCCCCTGCCCCTGCTAAGCTGATGCTTCCAGCCTTGCGCTGAATTACACAAGGTCTTATTCAGTGCACAAGTGTGATATCCTAATATTTACCTAGGTGTACGTAAAGGAAAACTCTCAGAATGCAATCAACTACTCCATTGGCCTTTCCAAACTCCACCAAACCTCTGCTTGCCATGTCTGTGGCCACGTGCTGTTGCTGTACATGGAAACTTTACATATCTGATAAGACCTCTTATCAAAGTGCTTTTCATAGAAATAAATGGAAAATCATTTATAACCTTATTCTTAGCTCAAGGCTCTCATGGATGGTAGATCCTAAAGGATATGAAAATAGTGCAAAAGCAGTATCTTTTTCAAAACCTGCTGCTGGCCTAGGAAAGTATTTTCATTCATGTATGGTGGTCTAGAATCACGCAAATGTTTTACATTATATATTTTATTTTAATTAAATTAATAACACCTACTTTAAAAAGGCATTTTGCATCAAAATGTGAATAATTTTTTATTCCTTTTTTTGAGATGTATCCAAGCGGTATCCATGTGAATAAATTACTAGTTCAGAAAATTATTTTAAAAAAGGGATTTTTTTGTGCTGACAAAACCTGGATTTTTGAAGGGAAATTTATTTCAAGCATTCATTTGACAAAAAATATATGATTTTGCTAAGGGAGAATTTTAAGTTGGAGGACAGGGAATTTAATATAGGTAAGAAAGGAGCAACGGTAACTGACATATATTTTACAAGCCTAGTATACTGGAGACCTTGAACATCAGACCTTGGCCCCGTACATACCAAATATATCATAGACCAGCTTCAAAAAGTGATAACTTCACCTCAGAACAACACATAGCTCAAATCACTGAAAGAACAGGGTCAGACTCTGTCTCTGCACCAAGCAGAAAAGAACTGAAATACTGGATTTTCACAAGATTTGACCTGGCTCCTGAGCTGCAAGCAGGTGTTCCACCTTGTTCGCTGCCTGTGTGTCTCCAGAGGAAGTCCAGATGACTTGAAGCTGTAGAAAAATATCCATATTTATAAATACTTTGCACAAGCTTTATTCAGAAGAACAAATTAAAAAAATACAGCTGTCCCTAATCACAAAGGCGTGGAGTTGCACCATTAAAAGGGAGAAACTCAGAGCAAGGCAAGAGAGGCCAAAAAGGAATAAGGGTCATACCTTCTCTTTAAAATTCTTGTTCAATTTCTCTCACAAAGTCAGGTTATTTTATGGGATTATTCATGGAATTTATATTTTCATAAGTTAAATCATATATCAGTAACCATGTACAAATTAATGCTCATTTATCAAAATATTTTTTAAAAATACTGAAAATAGCAGGTTGGAAGACTAGTATGTTTCACAGTGTGTTTCTATGCCGGTTTCATGACTGAATAAGAAACTGAACATGAAGCAGAACTATATCTAGTGCAATAACATAGTCCCATAAATTGTTTATGTTTAATTGCATTTGTACTTTAAATTGTTTCCATTGTGATTCTATGTTGTGCATAGAGTGGAGCTCGCCTCATTTTTTCTTACTATGTATTTCTAGATTTACATATCAAGGCCCAGAATCACCTTACCTCGTTTTAGCCACACAAAAGGTAGATGCCTAGTCTAATCAAATACTTCAGATTAGATGTTTATCTGTGTCTAGTTAGTAAATCTCAGGTGATCTACTGAGAACAATTAATCTTGCGTATCTCTTACCAGGATGAATCTTCTTCTCATGGCGGCTAGCTCTGTTCAGTCGACTAAAGCAGTAGTGACATGCTATTTATGGATGCCACAGTAGCATGAAAATTTGGAATACATGCTATACAAAACAATCCCAAAATTGCTGGATACCAGACCTACCATGGTGTCTGTGGTTCTAGTTTGTGAGGGGCTTAATCACACCTATGATGGACTCACTGTGTTTCTGCTTCTGCCTTTGCTTCCCCTCACCCCGCCTTTCAGATCCTCTGTAGTGCTATGTGAATGGTCTTCCCACTGCAGCAGAAGTGATGGGGAAGCGCCGGCAGTGAGCCTCGCTCTAGGGTCACTGTGCAAGAGGTGTTGGTTTCTCTTGGCTACAGAGGGAGACTACCTGGGCTTTTACACTGGATGGCTGGTTTTTACACAGCTAAATTTCGGGCAGGTAATTCCCACATGGAGACCACACAAAAAATACAAGAATTAAAAAAAAACAACCCTCGCTACTGAGGAGATGAAGTTGTAAGTCCTAGACCTACTATTGACTTCCTATGTGACCTAGAGACATTAATTTCAGAGCAGACTGCAGGCCTGCTTTCCATTCTGTTTGCATTGCTTCTGCGATGACAAGGAGCCAGGGGAAGAGCAGCCAAGGATTTCCGCATTGCAGGAGGAATCCCTGGCCAGTGTATAGGTAATGTGTCATTTGTAGGGTCTTTCAGTACAATTGCTCCTCCGCAAACCAGGGTGCATACCTATGATGCTATTCATACTTGGCAAACAATAATTGTTCCAGTTTCAGTAAGCATGGAAATAGTAAATATCCAGGCAAATTGTGATTTTTTCTTTCTTTTTTAGTAAAACGTGTCAAGGTCTGTTGAATCTCATGCTGAAATCAGTCAATGCATAAATGTCAGATTATAAATTAGTATTGTTCTGCTTTAGGTTTACCAGAGGAAAATGAATATTCAAGACTGTCGGCCAGTACTACGGCAGGCTCATCGATTCAAAGACATAAGGAGAGCCACACTAGTCAGGTAAATATTTCATTTACGATCTACTAGAACCAGTAAAAGAAAAAAAATCACAGTAACTGCATGTTGATTCAAATTTGTGTGTTGGCATTGAAAAATGCAGACTTCTTTTACAGGTTTTTATAGAGCTAAGGACAATAATGAATTTACTCTTAACTTTTTTGCTGGGAGGATAATCATCATGAAAGATTCTCATAATAAAGTTCAAAGTTTATGAAACTTACTGTTGTTGGTTGTGAGGATGCTATTTTCAGGCAGGAAATATGTCTCTTCACCCTGAGAGGACCAAGATGTTATCTCTCTCAAGGTATAATTCATTCATTACACAACAAGTTGCATGACAATGAACCTTATAGGAATAGATGTGTAATTATATCATCTTTTTGTGATATAGTGAAAGCAGTGAAGACTTTAAAAGCGGTCTTCACTGTTTTTATACAAGTATCAATAACTAAAAATTAAATTCAAAATACCTATCAATTAAAACAGCAATAAGGACTGAGGTAATGTGAAGCTTGCACTTCAATTCTTTTAAAATTTCTGTTTAGTTAATGTCACTTTAAAATAACAACCAAGAATTAAGTTTGATGTGCATCAAGTGAACAAAAAGGAATAAAATTTGATATAATACATTTTCTGCATTCATTTATTCAGAATTTTATATATAATGTGAAACATTTTACTTCCTAAACAGCCAATTCAGGCATGAAGTCATTCAAGAAATTTTATTTTATTTCACTGAAATGGTGCTAGTATAGTCTCCTGTTTATGTCTTCAGTCCAGTTTTCCGAAAGGGTAGTCCTGAGTTATTTTTTTATTTGAGAAGATGGTAAGAATTTTACCATAAAGCCAAGGTAAGAATTTTACCATAAAGCCAAATATTGTCTGAAGAGAATATATGTTGGAACTGAGAGGACTTTCCTCAGCAGAAACCTCTCATTAGCCAGTGATGCTGTTCCCAAACTGTTTTACCAGAAGGTAAGGGAAGTACTTTATCACATCTAAAAGCTGTTTGTTGTCTGTGTGGGACAGCTGACGTTTCATTACAACAAAATATTGGTTGGCCCTAACCAGGCGAATGAATGTTTGGCCATTGACTCCAATAGAAGTGGGATTCAACCTTCAACGTCATATTCAGTCTTAACATAACTTTGAAAAACAATAGGTTTTAACTGAGTAAATATGTGAGCAAACTAGTTCAAAAGTCTTCACTTTTTGTTTTTCTGCCCCACTGTCCGAAGCGCAGGCATAACGACAGCACCTCCTCCGAGTTGAAAAATTGTGCAAAGACAGCACTCGGCACCACACTAATCTCTTCAAACACGTACGTGAGGCCAGCCAGAGCTGCCTTTGCACACACAGGCACATACCCATCTTGCACACAATAAGAAACCTTTGCCATCACCATACCTCACAGTCTCTCAAAATGTACTTTGACCATACTGTGAAAAAACACTTACAGGTCTACTATCTCCAGATCAGTATGAAGATGACTGGAGGCCATGTTTTCAATTGTCTCTCACATTTTTTAAAGATCGACCAAATACTTACTAGGCATGAGAGTGACCAGAGAGCCCTCTCTAGTGAATGAAAAATCCAAGTTGCAGACACTGCTCCAGTTATAAACCACACACAGTGAGTCACTTTTGTCCCGGAGCACCTTACACCTCTGCTGCTAAATTGTTTGCCTGGGATCAAGGAGGATCATGTTTAAATTACCACATCAGTACATGGAGAGTTAAGTAAACTGGGTATAGGGGAGGGGTTATCTTCTCCTTATCTTTGCAAACGGAAACTGTATCCTTATGTGAAATTAGTCTGCAACATTTAAATGTTTTATTTTAGAAGCAAGTCTTTAACCATTTACAAACTTGTATTTTTGATTTTTCCAAAACTACTTGCCAAAAGCTGAACAAAATTTCAGTTCAGTACTTTGAAATGTCACTTTTCAGTAAATAGGTTTATTGCCAATTTTTTTCACAAATCTTTAAAATAGATTCCACGCCATGTTCTCAGAATTACATGCAGGGACAATCTTTAAATTCAAGCTCAATAAAAACTGTGACAAGCTTAGAGAAGAAACCTGCAGTTCTGTGATTTTTGGTACAATTGCCTTAATGAATAAACATCTTCCAAAATGGTGTTGCCAAAAGAAAAAGAAAAAAATATTCCTCCCACAAAAAGAAAAAAGAAATCTTAAAAAAAGTCTGTGCTCACAGGGCTGAGAATTCCTACTGTAGAAAGCATTCCTCACCATTTCCGAAGCATGGCACATATTTGAAAATGACTGGTTTTAATTACAGTTGACATTTCTTAGCGTGCTGCTGGTGACTAACAGCACACAACCCTATTGTAAAAGTCTTTGCCAGGCTTCACTGAAGTAACCTTATCACTTTAAAGTAATTCTTGCACAGACAGTATGAAATAGGACAGATTGTTTCACAGATCTGTGAAGGTACTGATTGACTAATTGCTTTCGAGGGAGAAACATAGGTTGGTCCTTGGATTTCTTGGCAGACGCTATGTCATTTCAGCTAAAGGAAACTGGTTCATTAGCTTCCAGGGACTTCTAATATTTGTGTGGCTTTTTTTTTAATATCTCCCTACTAGTTCCTTACTGAAGTGACAGGAGTTCATTTCATTTTTGTCACAGGATTTCAAAGCCCATATACATCCAAGTAAAGTTTAGGCATTGTGGCTTACGGTACCATCATGTTGTCACGTCAGGTGATAATTACCTGCATCACTGCCTGATCCTTCCTGCACACTGCAAACCTACACAATTCAGAGACCAAATTCTTCAGCTCAATATCTGTTGACATGCATCATAAGGATCAATATTTTAACAAACACTTTTGGAAGCAATTACCAAGTATAAAATATCATGCAGATATGAACTCAGCGACTTAACTGATCATCTCTAAAGTGAAATTTGCTGAAAACAAACAAAAAACGTTTACTGTTGGCCATATATGCTACTTTGCTAGGGCAATGGTTAGTTAAAGGTCAATTTTTATCAAAACGAAAAAGGAAAAAAAGAGAAAAAAATTGTTAAAATACTAACAAAATATTTCTCACTTGAAAGTTATGGAATAAAATTCTGTTTTCTTCTGCTAGAAAAAGGGGAAGAGTATTAAAAATAAAATCTTATTTTTGTCTCATCAGAAATGAAAGAACTTAGATCAAAAGAAATTAAAGTCTTGCATGTTAAAAGGACAACACAATATGGGTTTTTTAAACTAATACCTTTTCCTTCATATTGTTCTGTGGTAGTACAGTTCCAAGTGATTATATCTATAGGTTGCAAGTAAGCACCACATAAAAACATAAGGAACCTAACCTGATCTGATAAAACACAGCAGCAGCATCCTCAACCTCAATGAAGATGAAAACTGAACCATGAACTTGGGAGTCAAACCAGTTATCAAGAAGTTTCATGAGCTTTAGTTAGATAGTAGACCTTTAAGAAACTATTTGTTAGCAAAGAGCCACACATGTTCTTTTCACCAGCCCAGCATAACAGCTTCCACATATTTTGTGCTTTCCCTGTAAACCAAAACATTTTAGTCAAGGAAATCATCAAAATGTAAACTATAAATCTACAGTAAAATGTCACTGCAAGAAACAATATCCTAGTCTACTCTTACAAGAAAACCTATTTGGCTCTTAATGAGTAAGCCCACATATATCAGCTGCAAGGACTGCATCTAACAGCTTCTACAGAAAACCCTTTGGTAGCTGTGCTGCATCTCTTGCTCCCTGAACAGCAGAAAACTAGAAAACTTCCTTTTCTGTACTTGATTTAAAATTACTGATCTAAAATTCTTTAAATGCTTACTGTTTCAAATTGCTTCAGTGATTTGTTTAAACAGTTTGGGACTTCCGAATGTGCTTGGATCTGTAGTCTTGAATTCTTAGCCCATAATTTCCTTCCAGAGGCAAAGAAACCGTGAAGGTTTTTTTTTTCTTCTCTCATGGAAGAGATGGTTCTTCTGGTCTTTGTGAAGATTCTTGCTTCGATAGAAAAGAGTAATTTCTATTCAGTCACACTCCAGGAAGTTATCCCAAAGCATACTGGAGACTGCACAATTGTTGAAATTGTTTAGCAGGGTCTAAAACCCAAAACCTCATCTAAAATTAAAAAAAAAAAAAAAAAAAGCTTTATAAAATATTTCCTCGGTGCTCCTTTTCTTTTACACAAAATATTTCTCAGTTCCTTAGCCACTCCAATGGGTTCTCTTCTTCAGACTGTATTTATTCATCCTCTGTTCTCAATAGCTCCCGAGTGTGTACATTTAAAAGATAGAGCATAAAGACTGTTGAAATATGTAACTTCTTTGGAATGTCAGCAACAGCAGCAAGATGGAATAGAGACAACGAAAGCAAGACTATATCTTTGGCACCTCACACAAAAGATAAGCAGCCCTGTTGTCTTCCTTTTCATAAATCCAGGACTGTATTTTTTTTTTTTTTTGGTAAAAATATTTTTAAATTGTCATTAACATTCACTACAAAGTGGGATGTGGTATGAGAAACATACAGTGGAATGAAGAAAAGCAGGCCAGCTAAAAGACTCCTGTTTCTTATGTGGGCAGCAAGAAGCGACACGGTCTGTCTGTAACAGGATGAGATGGACAACCTGGAGATAATGAACAGATGGGAAGTGAGGGGCAGATTAAAGACTAGAGTGATGATAAGCAGAGGGGAGGGGGACACGAGTGGAGAGTAAAACATGCACCAGATAAAGCATGATTCAGAGAAGTAAGGTTGGAGGACGAACGAAATGACTGACAGAGAAGGTAAATAATAAAATAGAATAGGGGATTTAGAAAGAGGAAAGAAGGAAGAGCCAGAGAGGGGAAAAAAAAACACCAAAAAAACAACAACAGAGAAGTGAGAAAAACAACTAAAGGGAAGATAAGAAAAACAGGAGGGAAAGAACCAGGGACAGAGGACAGGGTGGTGGAGTAAAAAGAGAGAGGGACTAAGGAGTAAAAAAGTATAAAGTCTATGTGATGTTCCAGATATAATATTTATCTTCATACACATATCAATGTGATCTTTTATGTTCCATAAAATAATACTAATAATCCACCTACATTTATGGGGTTGCTTTCTATGCAAGTTAATTTGCAACCATAGTCTCCTGAAGATTTAGCCATCGAAGAAGAACGGTAGAAAACTTCCCGTTAAAAGGTGCAAAGCCTCTTTGTGCAGTTTAACGTTCTAATGGCTGGATGTTGGCTTATTTGTAATCAGATGATGTCACATGCGTTCAGCATCCTATGGAAATACTCCCAAAAGAAGACACTAATAAGCAAGCAGCTTGCCATCCTAGTAGGTTAAGTAATATCAGACATACAATACACCCTGCGTAAGATTTTGGTTACCCATTTCTCAAACATGTTTTATCTGTCACATGCTCAATGAGGTAAGATAAAAAATGATGGTTATTTTTTCACATATCGTTATATTAAAAAATCTGCAGTCTTATCTCTTCTATTTTGTTTAAACCCCATAGTCCAGGTTGGCAGATTGCAGTAATATAGGAGCGAACATGCAACAATGAAAAATTGGAAATGTCTTTTTATATTTGTGAAGAATGTATTTATTGCTTCATTATAGCTTAAGCCATAGCTCTTATTTCATGAAATCTCATTGCTTTCAGCAGTCTCTTCCCTCCAAAAGAGCTGCATATTCATTATAGTTTCAAGGGACTTTGTTCCTAGTCGATTTAATATTTGTTGCCAATCACTTCTTTTTTTTGAGTGTTCAAAAGTTAAAAAAAAAATAGTCAAGAATGCAATGTGTTGCTACCCCCCGCCCATTGTCACACTTCTAAACACTGGGCTCTAACATTCGTTATTAATGTCTGTCATGTTTGCCTATTAGCTGGAAGTAATCTTTGATCATCTTTGAAGGAAAACGTGGCAATCAAACAAGCCTGGTGTAACAAAAAAATCGCTAACACCTTTGTAACATCCAAGAGAGGACATAGAATGTTACATATTTATCATTGATCTGAATCAGTACAACCCCCTGAACTGTGTTTTGTTTATTGTTTTGACAGTAATGTCAAAGAATTCTCTTTGTAATGTCACATACAAAAATCAGGTTTTATAACACAGCATGGCTTTATTTTTAGAGGACTTACAGTAAAAATCATGTGCCTTATAGATTAAATGGTATGAGATAACCCATAGTATAAATTCATCAGGAGGTACGATATCTTGTGCTTCCGTATCAAGGGCTTTTGGAGGGCTGATGTCACTCTCCTCAGCAAGTATGTCCTAGATCTGGCTGCTGTGACCTCCAAAAAGGAAAGCGCAGATTCTCCCCTTTGGACCAGCAGGTGCCACAGTCAGCTCCCTACACATCTGAGGCCCCTTTTCTGTCTCCACTGCTTCTTCCTCATCGCATTTACCTCTGGTAGAAGGTTGTGGTTGTTGAGAAGAAGGGAGTAAAACCTCCTGAGTGCCCCTGTGCCCTCCCTACGCTCAGGTGTTTGGCTAAAGTGTGTAGCTATTCCCCTTGGGCTGCCACAATGGCCAACGGGTGACCTTAAAAGGCTGCTTCAAATTTGAGTTCAATGGAGTGTTGTCCACTACCCCACTGACAGCACCTGTGGAGACTGACTTCACTTCTGACTTAGTCATAAGTGCCTGGCGTGAGGGAGAACAAATTGGTCCCTCTGCCCTTCATTCTCTTGCTGTCACACACTGCTGCATACATGTAGATCAGCAGAGATTTCGACTGCTAACAAGACCATAAATTAAGTGGCATTTACCTCTAATGTTGTTTGACCATAAGTGTAGTGTTTTTATACAGGAAAGGATGACACACAACATTAGCAAGTCTGAGTTGATGATTGCTTTTGTAATTGCTTTAAAAGCATTGCGGCAAACCTAGTCTCTAACTGAGCAAGTAAAATATCTCCATTAATACCACAAAGCAGCAATGTTCAATTAAGTAGCAACGTGATTCAGTTTTTCAGATATTTTTTGTTACATTAGGTAAAAAGTGGTATCATCATTGTTAGGTCAGCTGTTCCGAAGACCTCTGTAATAAATGATTTGTTTTCAGAACTCATCTTTAGAAAGGCACAGTTGCCATCCTGAACCTAATCTTTTTCTCAAGCGTCAGAGTTGAATTAGGAGGATGCGCTGAAGGTTTTAAAGAGCATTGTGTAGTCGGTTTATCTGGAAAGAGATAAACTTTCATAGAGAAAAAACTGTGTATTTCAATATTCATTGATGTTTTAGTCACTCTGGGAAGGTGTCATTTTGTAGTTGAGATCAGAAATCCGGAGTTGAAAGAAACTCAGCCAAAACAAATAATGATAAATAAATAATTGAAACCCACAAGATCCAAATAAATAAATAAAATACTGCCCTGTTTTGAATGTATAGGCTTGTCCAACTCTATTCCCAGCTCAGGTAATCAGAGTGCCTGACGTGTGCTGTCATATATTATTGAACATTGCCTACCTTGTTCTAATACTTTCTGCCAGATCACACATTACAGCTATATTCAGGACTTGTGTACTGATTTTATTTTGCAAATTTATAATATCTTTCTTTGATTGCTGAAATATTTCCAAGCTGTATGGAAGATAATCAACCTAATTCGTTGAGAATATTGTGATCCCAGGCATGCTACTACTTCACTGAGGGAAAGGTACAAAAGTACAGAAGACCAAGCCCTGCCTTTGCAACTAAAATGTATTCCTGCAAGAAATAAAAAAAAAAATCACCCAAAACCAAACACCACCCCCCCAAAAAAACCCCAACCAGAAAACCCCAAGAGTATGAGAGAAAATCAAACAACTTACACCAGAAGTAGAATTGCAATCAGATGAAGAATATAAAATCTTCTGTCTGAGGCACACAAAAGTGTGTGTAGCCCATTTTTTTCTGACAAAAATGAGAAGGCACTGCTGCTAGGGAAAACAGAGGGGTCCGGGGTGCCTCTTTGGCCAGAGTGATCTCTCAGTTTCCCGTGGTCTCTGAGGAAGGGCCTTCTGGAGGTGGAGTTCATTTAGTAGCTAGTAATCGTTGGTGGATTATTCTTTCAAGATTTTTTTCTGGAAAAACCTTTCAGAAAGCCAAACCAAGGCAAACAATGGAATTATTTTTTTTTAGGATGAAGCTTGAGAGTTTTCCAAATGCCATGTGATAGCAGAGGGTTGGACTGGGCAATCAAAGATGCCTGTGCCTGCATTCTCTGACACCAGAATATAATATCCTGCTTCCAGCATTGCCCCATGACTGATGCTTGGAAGAAAATTAAATCTGTCCCTCAAAAAAGCCAGAGAGCTGAAAAACGCTTGTCAGAAGGGAAAGCATTTCTTCCTGACTCTTGCCAGATCTTATTTTGTTCAGAAATGTAGTCCCTTTTTAGTTTCATTTTAAACACAGTTACTTTTAAGATTACCCCCAATTTTTAAGCATCAGAAAGGTTATAACTTCCTTTGGTACATCATCTATATAACACCTGTTCTAAAGGTAGTTTATTCTTTTGTTGTAATAAGAAATTTTAGGTGAGAGAGAAAAAGTATTTTCTTGTTTAGAACAAAGTGAACGTAATACATATATCAGTTATGGATTTCATGTTTAATTCTATTTAAGCTGGCATACCTCCTCCAGAGCAATTCCAGACTTGCACCAGACAGAGCACCTGTCGTCTGCCATTTTCTCCTTTCCAATAAACCCGTTTGGAGAGTTTTATTTTTGGAGATTGTAAGGTTTCTCCAACTCAAAGAAAAATCATCTGAAGTTTAAAAGAACCATTAACTAAAATAACTTTATTGTTGCATATCACATGTCAAATTATTACGTCCAGTGGGTCTGCATTTGCAAAAAAATGTGTGTCCCAGCATTCACAAGACAATTGCATGAGTGAGATTTGATCCCAGAGGTACATTTGTATTTGAAAATTTTTAATTGGCATTTAGAAGCCTGTAAACTCATTTATCATAGCTGCTCTCTACTCCCTGCTGAGGTCTTTCTTGGCCAATGCAGGTTTCCCAATCAAATACAAATCTACCTATTGACTTTATTTATGTTGAGTGTTTGCCTAGGCTTCTTAACACACCCTTGTTTTACTGTGGGTTTCCCCTTGTACCTTTAAATGAGTATTGTCTTGGTAAAGAACATGTAGGCTGACAGATTTTTTTCTTGATTCAAGAACTGGTGGAAAAGCAACCCTTTCCTGATTTACGCTTTTTTGTAACATAGAAAAAACCAAACATATCTGTTTGAACCTTTTTTGAGAGGTTGCAGTGTGCCTGTCCTGTAGTTTGGAAAAACAATGTGATGTGCATGTTTGGAAGCAGCCAGTGTAGAGGTTTACCAGATGCAAAAAGAAAACAGAGAAAGATGAAGCCTTTAAAAGAAATTATAAACCTGTAAACTCTCTCTGTGAGAGAAATGCATGCCTGTCACACATTGAATCAAAATGTGTTGGTCTTCCTAATAGTTGCATACAGTAAGAATTATTTCCAGAATTACTGAATGAAATTGTGTCTTTAATTTTGAAATGAAAGGTGAGAACATCCTAATCACTTCTGTCTTGAACATCCGCAGGAGACCCAGTGGGGTTTGTGAATGGCTTTTGAGGGCTCTAAGAAAGATAACTGTGGGTCACCTATTGGCTGAAATTTGTTCTGCTTACATTTTTAGGCAGCCTACAAACTGGAAAAGATTAAAAATGTGTGTTTTGTCAAGGCAGTACCATTTCTAAGATAACTATGATAATTTATCATCAACATTTTACATTTATTGCATAATTCACTTTAGATCCTGATAAATTTTAGAAAGGTAAAATCATTGCTGCTCTAGACTCAGACTCCCCATGGATTCTATGATGGGACCTCAAGTTTAATAACAATTTAGAGCACTAATGGAAGAAAAACATAATAATGCTGTAATAATTAATTGTGAACATTTACTGACAGCTACTTTAAAGTACCAACATTGACAAATCTATTAAAGAAAATAGTTGGCAATATTTCTCTGAAGGGAAAATATGGACTAGCTATCTCATGCAAATGTCTCAGGAGCACAGGTTTATACACTGTACATGTTCTTACATTGTGTTGTGATTTAAAAATCTGTGTTCTGTTGTACTTACATGACTGTATTGAGGAATTTTACTAAAACTTACAGAAGCAACTAAAAACAGAACTGTAATACAACATGCAGAGCTACATTTTGTGCAAAGAAAATTAATTACTTATATGTTTTAACATCAAAAAATGTAATTAAATACTTCATCTCATTTTCCGGTGAATAGTAGTAGAAAAATCAATGAAATAGCAAATGACAAAAAATTACTAGAATACAATACACATTTTTTTTTTTAAATTAAAGCCTACATTTGGTTAGAGAGAGAGAAAAATGAGGTGAAATATTCAAAAGAATCTACTAATGCAAATTAATAAATCTCTGCTTGGCAGACAGTTAATGAGTCCTTGATGATGAAGACTGTGTTGCATTTGACACACAAATAGACAATATAAGCTCTTTGTTACTTCTGAATGTTACCAAATATCCTCCATAAGGTTATAGCATTTGATCTTCTAATGCAGGATGATTGTGCTGAGATTCTAGAGCCAAATCTCAAAATAACTCAAATTACAGTTAATTGTAAATGAACCTGTTAATCTTTTTATCTGGCATACATTTTGTCACAAATTATTTAAAAATGTGAAACCTTCAACTTTCCGTAATGAAAAACTCACTGAATTTTTTAACTAGCCTAAGAAATAAGACTATAATTAAAATAATTTATTGACTTATACCAACTCATCTTGATTCTAAGACAAAGTTGAAATCCAGTATGTCTGCTTTAGCCCATAAAGTGATATTTAAGCAGACTTTAGAAACCTAATTCCAGAAGGCAATTCAGGGGCTTATTCTCTAGTGACTATGCAATACTTAAATGTGTATTACTCATTAGGCAAAAATCGTGCTCTAAGATTTTCATGGTTGCCAGCATACTACCAAAGTGCTCTGTCTCCACTACCTCTTGTGCGCTAAAACCACAAGGGATTCCCTCTGAAGGATCTGCTTTAGCATACTTACCAGACATAGACGGCACAAAGCACAGGAGCCGAAGTCCTTCCTTGAACTCAGCATCCACCTTTTGTAGTAACAGTGTCCTCTCAGAATGTGGGAATTCGGTCTCTTCTTTAACCTGACAGAAGTCAGATCCACATCTTCTGATTCACCAGTACGCTCTAACCACTAGATAATGGTGAAAGTCCTTCCATGCATGTCCTGATGGAACCAAGTCAAAAATCCCTAGTCACCAACCAAAATCCCTAGTGCGGGAAAGAGAACACTTTCTTCTGCATTCTGATAGTCTGGGCTGTGAGGTGGGAGGAACAATCCTGGGATCTCTTCCCTGGGCTCCTCAATTACAAATGTATTTTGTTCATCTTGCCATATTTTATAGTGGAAAATATGGATCTTTAATTGCTTCAATCCATTGCAGTTTCCAAAGAATAGCCTTGGTAACTCCACATGCTCTTCTCTTGTGCATCACTCTTTGACACTTCAGCTTTTCTTGTTTGTTCAGTAAGGACTCTGGATATCAAACACAGGGAGAGTGTTTCCACCAGGTGGCAGGGCTCTTAAATGCTAGGCATTCAAATGCTATATGTTTTTGTGGGTCTAGCCCAAACACTACGTAACCCATGTCTGATTGACCATCGACTTTGGGTAGGAAAATCCTGGTCTACAGTTGGTACCATCTCTACCCCTTAAAGGTCGAAGTTGTTTGTTCAGTGTTCATTGAAAAGATCAGTAGTCTTAAAGTAATTACTTCCTACACACCTCATTCACCCACCACAAAATACCTGTTCAGGATATAGAATAATAATGAAGAAACGTAGTTTGCTCTTTTACATTGTGCTTCATGTAAAATTATTCAGCAAATCTTTTCTATAATGAATATGTATAATAAAACTTTAGCTTGTCATAGGTCTAATCATGAATGGAAAAGAAATTACATCATATTATTCAAATAGATATAATTAAATTAATTGATTCATTTGAAGCACTGCCATTTCTTGTGCATTTTCCTCCATTTCATCTCCACTGCATTTCCATTGCATGTCCTTCATCGAGGTTATAATATAAACAGTTTCCAGCTTACTTACCAGATCAATCTCACAATGAATAAGGATTTGAGATATTTTTCCATCCTTGTTTAAAAAATAGAATGAAAGATGTGCACTTATTTGTGGACTGGACCAACATTTGTCCACTATATACTGGAAAAAGCTCTATAGCGAAACTGCTGACCTAACATTATTTTACAGCTTGCATAAGCAGGGTTGGGATAATAAAGCTTCTTCAGTGCCTAGAAGCTATAAATAGGATGCATTTGTCAATTGCCTTGCCCAGGCAAAATGTACTCACTTTTCACCCTGCACCTGTGTGCCTTTGTGTTTCTTAGAATAGCAGCGGTGCTTCTGTATTCAAATACTTTGTCCATCTTTCAAAATTGAAAATCCTGCCGTACTTCATTAAGGTCATGCTATCAAACCTTTGCCACCTGAGCACATCCAGTAGCACAGAGTTTCAAAATATCTGTTTTCTTACGCGTATACTTATCTACCAGTGTTCAGGCATGTGTTTTATTATTTATCTCTGAAACTCTTTCGTGTGAAGCTCTTGCAATGACAGTCTAACACAGCTTGGTTTTTGCATGTTCCCGAACCTCTCTGAGAAGCATGCCTAATACAGGTTCATGAAATGCCTAAAATTTAGATGTAAATAAGGTGTCTAAATTGGGCAGACTGGATTCCAGTTTACCTGTTTCCTAAACTGGGTTATGCCCAAAATTTAAACCCACAAAAAATCTATAGAAATCTGCCACAGTAAGCCACAGTGTCTCCCAAACTACACACCTGTTCTACAGGATAAAACTACCTGACCTGTCTTTCTTGATTTTGTTTCTAATTCCAAACTTCTAATTTGTCTTCTAATCTTTCCTACCCACACTGAAAAAAAAAAAAAGTAATATGTTTTGGCACACAAGAAGTCTCCGATATCCCTCTAACAATATCTTTAATGAAGTCTTTCAAACACTTGCCATTTTTCTTCTTTTTTCTTAAAAATGCAGAATTTACAACTGTACTTGACATTATAATACCTTTTATTAAGACATTGTATAGGTTTATGCATTTCTCTTTGAAGTACCAACCAACCAGAACTTAAGCAGATTCCCCATCGCTCTGCAGGCATCTCCATGTAAGGGCCCGTTCCTTCTCCGACAGCACGTGTGAAGGGTCCGACTCGCACAGGACACATTTGAGGCAGCAGTGTAAAGCCTGTGTAAGCCTCCGTGCCCAGGTACCTGCTGTTCCGTGAAGGAACAGCACTGAAAAAGCTGTCTCATCCATGAAGGAACAGCAGGAGCCACACGGCAATAGCAAAGTCTTCTGCCCCGGGAACCTCACTGCCCATCAGTGACAAAACCGCCCTTCATGTTCACTCCTCCCTCCTTGCAGCTGGAACCAACCACCTGCATAGTGTCTCATGAGCATTTAAGGGTGCTGCACATCAATTCCTTTATCATGGTCACTAACGTGCAGCCATCTCTCATTGTGACAAGGAGCATAAATGCAACCTTGACAAGAATAGCCATACTTCTCACGTGAGCTCGTCGTGTGAGGTGAAGTATGGGCATTTTAGTCACGTCATAGGTGCCTCTTACAGGTGCCCCTGTGAGATGCTTAAGAAGGAAGATAGCAGGGTAAGGGCCGTGGGCTGTTATCTGTTTTGGTGGGTTTGATCTGTATTTCCTAAGTAGGCCCCCAAGCGAATAGCACTGAGTACCTGCTCCAGGTGCTGCTGTACTGCATAGGTGCCAAGTAGGTCTTAAAGGATGCTGAGATGGACTTCATAGCTTCGTGAACTTGTGCTGTCATGATACCTTCAAATTGACTTGAACAAAATAAATCATTAGTGGAACAGGAAAGTTAAATGTGTGGGAACAATTTCTTCTAGGTGGATTATGAATCTAGCACAGAACTGTTTGACTACTTCAGGATGAATTTACAAATAGTTTCAGACCAACTGAAACTACATTTTAAGTTGTTAACGTGTTCTCTGGAGGAAGACAAGGGCCAGCCTCTGCTTCTAAGAATAACACCGATCTCTGACAAGTAGCATTACTAATTCTAAACAGCAAAACAGGTTATAGTTTCTTGGTTAGGGCTATTTGGGTATTTACAATTACGGGCAAAACCTTACCACTCCTGCAGCTGCTATTCGCTCTGTGTAAAGCAATATTTTGGGAGTATAACAGTATTACATGACAACACTTTTAAGACCAAGTTGTTAGACTGCTCATCACGGTGGGCAGTGTGGTTTGTGTGTTTCAGAGGATTGTGTTCATGTACCCTTTGCTGACATAGGGGAGTTTTTTCCATTTGTTTCATTTTTGGCACCTGCTTCGTACGACTTCAATTCCATGTCTTTCAGACATGAGATTGAAATAAAGCAATTCTACGTCATAATTTTCGTTATTTTCAATGTAAAGAATGATAAATGGGGAGTGGGGGCAGCAACTTAAACACAAAATTTTAAATCCTTTTGTTGGACAAGGTTGTTTCAAGTTATGAACAGGGTTGTTTAATCTGGTTTCTTTCAGCTATAGTACAAATAAGAGCAGCTTTCCCTCAGCAAGTGTAGAACTTGAGTGCTTACCCATACGCATCTATTTATTTTTTTAGTTGTATATATTAGAATGTGAGCACTCAAAGCCACTCACCATCTAATATGGCTAAGCCAGGACACACTGTAGCAGTCTCAGGATTTCTGTTCATCATCCTACTAGAATGTATGGATAAGCTTATAATGCTCCACTGTGACCTTTGCAAATAAAGGATGGAGAGCAGAAGGTGGTTCCCTCCTTGCACGGGGCTTGGCAGTATAAAACACCTCTCATGAGTTCAAGGGAAGGTTATTTTGCTGAAAGTCATTATTGTTTATAAATCATTATACATGTCACTGAGCTCTTTACAAAGGGAATAGATAGGAAAATGGGACCTGAATCTGCCCTGCCCGCAGGTTTACAACCATGACAAAAGACACAGAGGATCCTGTATGAAGTATTCAACATGGACATTGCAGTTTTACACTGCCAGAAGAATTAACTTTATCCACATCATCATCATCATCATTATTATTATTATTATTATTGTTATTGTTATTGTTATTATTTCCTTCTCACTAACAGGTTATCCATCAGCTTAGACTTTCAGAGAATGAGAGTGTGGCTCTGCAAGAGCTTCTAGACTGGAGGAGAAAGCTGTGTGAAGAGAGAGAAGACTGGCAGCAAATCTTGCACAACACTGAGCAAAGAATCACAGCCCCACCTCCACCCCCTTGTAAAAAGCCAACACTGCTGAAGAAGGTAGAAGATACCTCCTGCAACAGACTCTCTTCAGGCTTATGGGATACCACCATGTGATTCAGATGTGTGTGTTTGCAGACTGTTAGGAATGCAACCATCTAATGACTTCAATCTGCACAATCAGCAAGCTTTCTTCCCTTCACAAAGCGTGCAGGGATTTTTTATAAGCACTCATTCAAGAACACGAGAGAGAGGAGCTATTTAGATCTGCTGTGTGTGCGTGTACATGTGTGTGCTTGTTCTTTTCATATATATACACATATACATACATGTGTGCATCTGTGAGTATATATGTGTGTGTGTGTATATGGAGACAAACTGCACTACAAGTACTTAGATAAAAGTACAAGACGGTCACTTGGAGTTCTCCCATGGACAATGAAGAAACTACGTTAAGCAAGTGATGATGGGGAGAAGTGACTGACAGGCATTTTCAAGAGGTCAGGAAAGTCTGTGTGCACACTGTACAGCTGTTTTATATAGTACAAAAATATGATGTTTCTTGTTCCCTAATGAATGGTTTTATTATATTACATGTATACATATATATATATTTCTTTGTAGATGTCTGTGTTCTATTGGCGTTGCAAACCTGAAGATTATTTACGTGTTTTATAACTTTATGCAATTGGTGCTGTCGTTCTTTCTTCAAAATACAGGTAATAAATTCAGTACTTGCATTTTTCTTTCAAAGTTTATCTTTAAAAACATACCAAACAGTTTCAAAACTGTGTTGTTTTTTCACAACTGGCAATATCCTTTCTAAAATCCAATCCTGAAATTCCTGCAAAGCTTCTATATGCAAGTGTGGTTTGATGTTGTTCACAGTCACGAATTAGAGAGCATGACTTCTTTTCAGTGGATGTGTGTTTCCGAATGTGTGAACTGTGAATTCTGCAGTTACATCTCAAATCTTATTTCATTCTGGGTTATGTAAAATAATGAGGCACTCATTTAGATTGTAAGTATGGTTTGAAATTCATACCTGATTATGCGTAAGGTCAGGTGTCAGTGGAAAGATACATAATGGTAATGAGGTATGAAAATAAGGCTGTGATTTACTGTTACAAGCCAGAAGGCTTTATGGAGATGGGTATATCAAAAGATTATGTCCTTATGGTGGTACAGTGATGCATTTATACCTCAAATTTCATGTAATGAAATGGTTTCAGAAATTGGAGCATTCTAGTTGGTGAACATGAGTTCTAGGCAGTAATGTTAATTTACGAAAAACATGCTGCTGGAAACCTGTTAGCCACTGCTTAGCAGTCTTTGAAATACTGCTTTGCCACTAAAAGGTGTAATTTATATAGATACACAGGTATGTTGTCAGGGGCAAAGTTTTTAAGTTCCTGGAGTATGTAGAGCTAGTGTGAAACACTTTTCTTGGCTGTTTGCCCCATTCCTATTGGGATCCAGGAAAAGGTGCTTGTAATTTTGCAAGTGGATGTAAAACTACCGCTTTCAAATGTAAGCTAGGTTTAAAAACGTGTGCTTACCCTTGGTCGGCAGTTGGTGAGAAAAGAAAAAAACTTACTTGGAGAAGTAGATTTTTCCATCATGTTCGACAGAAGCTTCAAGCAGGCTGAGTGGCAAAAAGCAATCACACGCTTGCTTGTTTTTACAGGAAAGCAGCAAAACTCAAATTGTTCCCATGAGTATCACCAAGCTCTAGGCAAAATTCAGCACCTTCTCTTGCTGGAGATTAAAACAAACATTTTCAGTGGGCAAGGAAGGGGAGACACCAGGTTAGCTCAGAATTTTACCTTGTTACCACTGTTAGCTTCACAGAAGTCTTCCCTGTAAGATTACCAATTTCTGTTTCATGGAGAAGCGGGGACTCTAGACTCTGAATCTTACCTTCAGCTGATGTAAATGGCCATAGATCATGACTTTATACAGAAAGGGCAGGTAACCATTGTAAGGTTGTTCAGAAAACAACTCGCCCACCAAACACCTATGTTAGGATGAGGCTTTGCCTGGAAGAATTGAGGTTTCTGTCTTTTCACTCAGGTAACCAGAGGACACAGAGAGATCCGTGTGCGAGAGCAAAACGAAACGGCTCCAGAACTGGATACAAGAGAGGTGATTAACCTGACCTTCCAACTACGTTGCCTCCAGGATGCAAGCTGTTATCCCTCCACGGCACAGCATCACTATACGTAGCCGTAACAACACCTACCCCGCTAGCTCAGCCACCCTCAACACCTCACGGCACTGAGACATGCAGACGCACCCTCAGGCTTAGCGCTCCTCAAATGGCCCTGGCAACTGGCCTTCGCATAAGCTCTGCCGTATTGCTGGCTCTAACGTTCGCTCGCTGGCTTGGGAACTGGTAGCCATCAATCCACAGCAGCCTGCAGGTTTAGGGCAAGCTGTAAAAACCGACTGAAAAGACGGTTTGGATCATGCCAAGATCCCTGCTGCGGCAGTGAGCTTGCTACCAGCCTCCGAGCTAGATATTCGTGCGATGAGCTTGTGTATCTCCTGACAACGCTGTTGTCATTGCTGCCCTGGTGACGCAGGAGTACCCAGAGGGCAGAGAATACAACTGTCAAGTAGAGTTTGAAATGGGAAATAGTATAAATGCACTTTATAATATTTCCAAACCTTACTAAAAGTTGTCTTAGAGCGGTGATCAGCCTCAGCTGCAGGAGATCAAATGGGATCTAAGGAACGTTTTTCCTGCTCTGTCAAAGTCTGTATTGTGCCCTATTACGGCAGTGGGAACCAGGTGTGGAAAAAAGGTGTGTAGATATTCCAGCAGTTTCATCGACACAGTTACACAGGAGAAGCCAGTACAAACTTGACTCAGGCAACCTGATTCTCCAGACAAAGGGCAAAGCAGATTATTCTCCCCTGTGCAGAAGGCCTTTGTTCTGTTTTTTTGCAAACTTGGGTAAGACAGATTTTTCTGGGATTCTTCCTTAAAGCACGTAACCACAGTGCAATACGACAAACTAAATAGCAAAAGATGAGAGACCTTTTTTTTTTAATTTTGTTATTCATTCCAGGTTATGTAATGGCTAATTTTTTACTTGGGAAGATTTTTTAGGATATTCCATTAAAATATAGCACTATAGGAATAAAATATTTGTGTTAAAACATGTTTTAAATATTTCTCTAATGGCAGTAACATACTCCAGAGTGTGACTTATGATGTCATAATTCACACCTAGTGTGTTCATTGGTCCCTTGGCCTTTGGCCTCATGCCTAACAATGCAGTTGGTAGGGAATTATTATACCATAATTCACACCCTACTGTGTCTTATTGCTTAAATAACCATACCCCCAGAGGTGTCTTAAAACTACCATTAAAGTTTATATTGTGTATCAAAATGTGTTTACAGGGCTGGGAAAATATACTATTGACATTTTGAAATGTTGAGAAGTAGTTTTTGCAGAACTGTACAGTGCTCGTAAATTAATCTCCCCAGTGGAGTATGCATAAGCCAATTACAGTATTTCTTGAGTATATGGAGTCCTCTCTTGCACATTAAAAAATAGCTTAGACAAAAAGAGCCTTATGAATTCAATAATCTAAAGGGAAAGATTAAACTCTATGAGCATGCTAATGCCCTTAATATCCAATGAACAATCTAAAATATATTTATATTTGCAATAAAGCAATTTCATGAAGCTGGGGTTATCATCAGATAATCACTCCTCTACATTGTGCCTTATTGCTTAATTCTTAATATGTGAAACCAACAAAACTTCTAACAAATGAGCCTGTCCTTCAGTATAAGGCAAGAAGAATCAGAAGTGTTTTACACATGGTCTTAAAGCCAAGGGAATTCTAAAACCATATTAAACCACAATAAAAGAAAAACAACAGCTGTTGGCATGAGAAATCTTTAAAGCTTGTAAACCTTACTTCTTACTCCTGAAATAGCACTTGGTGGTTTTTAGGTGCTGTAGTTACATTCCTATTGCAGATTATAAGGAAAACTTTGCTTTTATAAACTGATTTAGATGTTCAGAGAAATACATGCACCAATATTTTACAAAATATCTGTGTACAGCATGAAGTGATAAGCCTTTTAAAAATTTGTATTGTTTACAAAATAATAGTATGATTGTTGAATAAGTGAATTACATTTCCCTTTTTGCCAGTGATCCTTTCTATTCATTCTAAAAGGTTGACTTATTAATGAAAATAACTTTATTATATTGCAGATCTTTTGTGTGTGGGACAAAGAATTTCATTGACTTGCTAAGAAAGCATAATAGATTGTAGCATCGTTCTAAAGTGATAGTAATAGCCATATTCATTGTAGTTTTTAATTCTGCTTTATAGTATTGAAATCCCTAGTAATCCCGTTATTCTTATCTCTATGAAGCCTGCTAATATCTGAAATGCTCTGAGGAACCTAAAATAAGTTTTGCCATTCGCTTGTTAAATAATAAATGTGATTAAACTCTGTACAAGGCAGTTTTCCAGAATGGTGTTAAACATTTTATGGCTTTTTGTTCTAAATACATAGTTTTTAAAAAGAAAACACAACCTGAGAATAACTGTTGGACAGTATCTGAACAAAGCAGAAGGGCGTATAAGGAAATGCTTTTCTTCTGGTTTTGCTGTTGTCTGTATACTCAGGATTTTCATTTTGAGAAGAAATAAATAAATCCCAGTGCTGGCTTATATTGTGGCTGTGACAATTAGATCATTAGCAAAGACTGTCTGTCCTTCTACCTGTGGTTTGGCCATTTCCCTGACCACATGAATATATGCTGGATCTGGCTGAATCATGGATTTGGCTGTGACGTGTTTTAGACAAGAAATTTTGTCAAGTCATGATTTGACTTTTTGAAGATTAATTACAGTAAACAGAAAAAAAACTTGAATTAGCTAGAGTTATTTAATTCAACCTTAAGTAGCTTGTTTTTATCCTTATATATGTGAATAAAATCCCCTCTTAGCCCTTTCTTATTTCCTTTTCCTCCTAGCCCTTTCTCATTTTCTTTCCTGTCAACTCAGGTTACTTTTCAAACAGACTTTTATAATAAACAAAAAAGTGGTTAAATCAAATTACAGCATAACATTTAGGTTTAATTTTTTAAATGAAACATTTTACTTAAAAAATACCAAAATAGATTATTTCATTATTTTCAATATGTTTTTTCACCTTTTCTTTTCCAGCTGAAATTGTTTGTTGGATGCAACCTGAATTTACACATAATTTCAACTCTTCACAGGCATATTTTTTTATAAGTCCACTCTTCTCTGAAAAGACCACACTAATGAATATTTGTTTTGAGATGCAGGAGAACTGCTGAGGTCCTCAGAAGCATCAACAGGGAAAATTTGACAAGCACAGGTACATTGCCATCATTGCAATGTTCATGTGACAGTTATTAGTTAATGCTTGTGCCCTTACTGTTTTCATCTGAGCTTTACCCCTTTCTTAGTCTACATGGATATGTAGTAACCTGTCTCCAGATATTCATTAGACAACAGAAAGGAAAGTGCTGAATCTGTCATACACTGCCAAAGAAAGGGGAGAAATGTGCTAGAGGCTTTTTCTAATTAATGCTTGATATAAATTACTTAAATATTTCTGAAAATGGGAATTGGAATGCAACTTTCTCGCTGTCCAGATGTGAACAAACCACTAGGCTGGAAAGCTGTAGCAATGAAATAGCCACAGCTATTAAATGAACAGTTACGGAGGTATAGCTCCTCTATCTCGCAGCATAGAATACCTTGGTGGCCAGGAAAATGTTCCAAAAACTAAGGATGGTGATTTTACATCCTTTCAGGAAGACAGTTCCATATGGATCATTTGAATTAAAACCATCTCTAGCTGGTTTTAATGCAGACCCTCCCTAATAGAGTGGTCTCAACCTCACAAATCAGATGGGCAAGGGGATGTCTAATGTTTAAGTGTGACAGGACTAGGATAGGAGCTCAGTCAGCTGTGGACAGGTAAGTTTGAGTAAGTGCGTGCTTTGGAAATCTCCAGACATTATGGCCTTCCTCATAGGCCTGAACAGCAGCCTGAAGCTAGATTTTGTCTAATCCTTGCTTTATAAATCTAGTCCCAAACAGTTTGTGCAGTTAAGAATATAGAATCATAGAATCTTTGGGTTGGAAGGGACCTTTAAAGGTCAACTACTCTAACTCCCCTCCAGTGAGCAGGGACAACTTCAATCAGATCAGGTTGCTCAGAGCCCCATCCAGCCTGACCCTGAATGTTGCCAGGGATGGGGCATCTACGACCTCTCTGCGCAACTTGTGCCAGTGTTTCACCACCCTCGTGAAACATTTCTTCCTTATATCTAGTCTAAATCTGCCCTCTTTTAGTTTAAAACCATTGCCCCTTGTCCTGTCACAATAGGCCCTGCTAAAATGTCTATCCCCACCTTTCTTATAAGCCTCCTTTAAGTACTGAAAGGCTGCAATAAGGTGTCCCCAGAGCCTTCTCTTCTCCAGGCTGAACAATCCCAACTCTCTCAGCCTGTCCTCATAGGAGAGGTGTTCCATTGCTCTGACCATTTTTGTGGCCCTTCTCTGGACCTGTTCCAAGAGGTCCATGCCTTTCCTGTGCTGAGGGCTCCAGAGCTGGACGCAGAACTCCCGGTGAGGTCTCACCAGAGCAGAGCAGAGGGGCAGAATCATCTCCCTCAACCTGCTGGCCACGCTGCTTTGGATGAAGCCCAGGAGATGGTGGGCCTTCTGGGATATGAGTGCACACTGCCAGCTCATGTCCAGCTTTTCATCCACCAGTACCCCCAAGTCCTTCTCAGCAGAGCTGCTCTCCATCCCTTCATCCCCCAACTTGTACTGATACTGGGGATTGCCCTGACCCAGGTGCAGAATCTTGCACTTGGCCTTGTTGAACTTAATGAGGTTCACATGGGCCCATTCCTTGAGCTTGTCCAGGTTCCTCTGGATGGCATCCCATCCCTCAGGCATGTCAACTGCACCACTCAGCTTGGTGTCATCTGCAAATTTGCTGAGGGTGCACTCAATCCCATTGTCTATGTCTCTGATGAAGATATTAAAGAGTACTTGTCCCAATATGGACCCCTGAGGGACACCACTCATCAATGCTCTCCATCTGGACATTCATATATCTTGAATAGAAAATACTCCTCTAATAATCTTCAATTATAATATTTTACTAACCTGATTACTAAAAGTACTTATTCAAGTCTAGCATTTACTGATATAAACTCCCATGTCTATAATAGAAACTTAGCATTCTTATAAAAGAAAAAAAATATTTAAAAAGGACAGTATGAAAATAAGTGCATTTGAAACGTATTTTCTGGGTCCATGCTGACATCTGGGCTCCCTGAGCCTTGGAGTTACTGTAAGTAACATGCTAAATGCCGCATCACCAAGGATCAAGACAGCAACCCAAAAGTACCTCTCAAAATTTAAAGACTTTCTTCTGGCTTGTTTTTCTGTCCTATTTAATCCCCAAGTATTCATCAGGCATGAGCAGTTACCAAGGTCATGAAGCTTGAAAAACATACATCTTCTGTCTTCTGGGAGAGACAAACAACATCTAGACCTCATCTTCTCTGAGGTGGGAAAGCCATTCTGTTTAGTTGATAAAAGTCACAATGATGGATGCTTTATATCAGACATCTCATGTAGATATGCTTACTTTTCTGCACCAGATATCATTCTCTTAAACATTCTGCAGCAGGCTTCTTTGTTCAACAGAGACGTTGATTTGTAACTGGGGAACGTGTGTCTAGTTTAGGTTCATGATTTTACAAAGATCAGGATTTTACCCCAGCTGATTTTTAAGGCCTACAAGATGGTTTAAAGTCCTGCCTGAACATCCAATTAAGCTCTGCCAAGACCAAAAAGAAAAAAAAAAGCATCATGGTAAATCTATAGAACTAGTCTTTTATTGAATTCCTGTATAGGAATAAAAAACCAGATCCTGGTAAGGATTTAGGTTCCACGAGGAAGTTAACACAAGACTTGCCTTTTAGGTTCCTTGTCTCTGGAAAGGCATATAGAACTGAGCTGGGTTTCCATGCTGCCTGTTCTGTTCTTCCATTTCTTGACTCCATCTGACTTCTTTCTTGCAGAAGAAGAAACACTGTAGTTCAGGGAGAAAAGGAGAGGACCTCAGCAGCCTTGAACGCCTGTGCATTATAATGGGCATACCCTCTGCACACAGGAGGAGATGGAGGGAATGAAGACTCCATCTTCCCAGGAAGTTTGGGAATTTCTGAGACAGCACAGTAAATTTTCCCAAAGTTCTCAAATCTCCATGCTACTTGCCTGCTAAAGCACTGGGACACTGTGTTTAAGAGAAGTGATGCCTGACCTTTAAGAATGAGAGTATAGGCACATATCAAGGTCAAGGTTCTTGAAAATACTCCCAGGTAAAGGTAGAGGCCTAGGCAAGGACAAAATAGTCTTTGATGTGAGCAAAAAACTGCTCAGGATTACTCTGACAGCAACGGTTATCTCCAGAACTTGTGGAGGATGTCAAACATTATAGATGATAAAGATTAAAAACATGGGGAAAGAGGAGAAACTAGCCTCCTAGTAAGCTAGTCAGCTTTATTTTTTTGGTTGGTTGATTGGATTTGTTTTATACTGTTCTAGTACTAGGACAAAATATGTAACAAGTGCCTGGAAGATGAGAATACTAACAAACATCTCATACAGGGTTCCCAGAACCAGTTATGTTTCACATTTTCTTGTTTAATAAGGGAACTGATCTGGCAGAGACCATCAAATGCCGTATTAATGTTAAATGAGAACTCAGCTACTGGGTTGTTTTCTTTCTTCCTTTAAACAAGCTGAGGAAATAAAGGCTGTCATAGAGAAATTCAGGTTGGAAAGGGCATCTGGAGTATCAGTTCTCCCGGTTTCTGTGTGGCTGCAGTTCTGCTAGCAGCGGCCAGTGTGGGGCTGGCTTTCTTTGCCACAAAGGCATGCGGCTGAAACATGCTCAACTTCTTACTCCCATGGACACTCATGTCCTTTCAGCAAAGCTGCTCCCTACCCAGTCAGCCCCTGGCCGGTACTGTTGCGCAGAGGTTTTCTACTGAGGATGTAAAACTTTGGTTTTGAACAACGTTAAGTTTCTGCTAGCCCATTCTTCCAGTCTGCTGGCATCCACTGAACATCAGCCCCGTCCTCCAGAGCATCTCTGAAGTATTGACTCATCTTCATCCCAGCACATATGCAGAATTTGCTGTCTATTATACACAATTTTAGGAATTTTTCAGCTCATTAATAAAGACAATATTTGCCCCAATATTAACCTTGGAGGAATGCTACTACTTGTCTGACAGTTACATTTTGTGTGCTGCTGATACATGCTTTGAGCCCAATGGTCCAGCCAATTTTTTACACACCTTGAAGTCCACCTACCCGAATCACATCTCATCAGTTTGGCTATAGGGTGCTGTGGTAGACAGTATCCCTGAATCACAATGTAGATAAATAGATGGTTGTAAATAAGTTATCAAAAAGTAATCACTGGCAATCTGGCAGGAAAGCGAGATTCCGCATAGGATGTCTTCTTAGGAGGCATCTGAGACTAACTGTTTTTCCAAATATTTGTTACCTGAGTGGATGGCTAGAGCAGGAAGGACATATATAAAACTAAGGATGGCACCAAACTCAAGTGAGCTTGTAAGAATGCTGGTGCAGAATTCAAAGTGATGATACAAAAACTGCAAAAGGTTCTTCCACAGTGCAGGAAGATAAGAGATGCTCATTTCATCTTCAGTGGAGAAAAGCATGGCCACAGCCCCAGAGGTAGTAGGGCTTCAAGACTCATAGCTCTCCAGATAGGCAGGGAAAAGATCAGTTTTGGGAGACCATGTTTAGGAACTGAGTGGACTGGTGGAGTCTGTGTGTAATGTGCTGAGTGGTGAGCTGTGCCACATGAGCTCCTTAGCAGCTATGCCTACAAATAAATCCCTTACAGGAACACTGGGATTCTCAATTCAACCTTGGCAAAGAGTCTGCAGACTCCTATTCCACTACATGTCTTTGTGGTGTTAGAAATGTCCTCCCTTCCCTGTACAACGCATGCATCATAATGCTGAAACCTGTTATTTGGAAAAATAATACTTCCTATGTTCCCCTCTGCTTTTCATACAAGGAAATAAAAAGTGGGTGGAGTTTTGTGAGGAGGTAAAGCAAGATTTAGCTCCATTTGGGTACTCTCAGAGAATATATTTAAGGTACCACTGGACAAGGAAGTAGCCTCACAAGACCATGAGAGCTAAAAATGAGTGAGAAAAGTAATTATTTTGTCTTTTCTGTGTTGCTTTGCTTAGAGGTACAAGACACAGTTTTAATATATTTAAGTTACAAATAATAACATACTTAAATTATGTTATGGCAACGAAAAATGTCTTGAAATCGCCAAGGGCCAGGAGTCATATTTTTAATTAGGATACTGCTACTACAAGATCTCTTTTGCTTTGCTGCAATCTTGACATGAAGACACCACCTTTAAAATATGATAAGATAAACCTCTAATCTTTCAGTTTTCAAGGTCTGTAATATTGCTAACTAAGGGTAAGCTGTGATAGGTCTCTAGCAGGTGATGAAGCCACACACTCATTTCCCCACAGGACTTCAAACTGCCAACAAGTTGTAGCAAAAGTGCTCACTTAGTTTGAACATTGAATGTTGTCCCATATATAGAAGACAAAAAGACATGCTGCTGCTTTCATAAATGTTCTTCTGAATCATAAATGGTTAATTAATAGACATGAGAATGTCTCTCACCTTTACTGAGATTAGTTGGTCTTGAAGAGGCTACTTCACTATCAGAAACAAGTGGGAACCACTATAGAAAATCTTTCCCACAGCTTGTGGAGGTCAAGTAACTATCTCTGAGAACTCATTATGGCCTCTAATAAAAGCACAGATCTTGCTTCCAATCACAGAACCTAGTTCAGCACAATTCCTAATTTAAACACATGTAAACACATAGAGGGATATAAAACCCACAAGTTACAACCCAAGAGCACTTGCAATTAGAAGGGGTCACTCAGACACATGGAAGTTTCTGATTTCAATTTGATCATTGACCTCCATAGTAGTGAACTTTATGCAAAGTGTGCGCTGAAAACTTCTGTAGACAAGATGCTTGTGGGCTTGGAAGTTTTGCTTTTGCCTCTAATTACAAAGTAAGTGTCAATAAAATAATCCAGTGTAAGACACTAAACATTAAAATGTAGTGAAGTGCAAACGTGAAGTGGTGAGCAACCAGGTTCAGCACAGGTAAAGATTCGGTGGATGTCATGAGTGTTTTTGCTGTAGATTGTGCAAGATGGAGATGAAAATTACTGCTGAAGGATAGTTTGGTTCTGAGAACTGACAGGAACATTCTTATTTGATAGATCTGTCCATGCCATGTATTCAGCTTTCACCGCTCTTTGTAATGACAAAAAACAGTTTAGCTACTTTTTGTACTCATGGACAGTCAACACATCAACAAATAGTTGTGTATTCATTTTTCCAGTTCTGTTTCATTTCACTTCAGCTCAGTTGGATCACTGAGAATTTTTGCAGTGGCAATAAAGATAATTACTGATCAACAATTTATTTTTCAAAAATTTAGGTCCGCATGTGTTTGGAAAGGTAGGCTTAGTTGTCTCTGTGGTTGTGAAAAATACTCCTTTTATTTATCAATAACCGATGCAAGACAACTTGTTTCCCTCATTTGACTTTGATCTCCTAGCCAGGTGGAAGTACTCCTACTTCTACTGTGCTGTTCCAAGTGTGCAATAAGGCATCTACTAATGACATTTTTGAGGCAACTATTGAATGTGCGTGGTGCTTCAGGTTCTTTTTCAGTATAATAGACATAATTTCTGTAGCAACATCAGTGACATTAGTAAATTCACAGCTCTGTGAAAGTTAATGTAGTAAACTGTTAGTATGCATTATGGTCCTAAGCATTGCAGTTAGAATGAAATCTCTTTCTCAGCCATGCAGACCACTGTGCACTCACACTCACTGTGTTAAGAGGAAGCAGAGTTTTAGCCCGGTCATCTTGTAACTATTAAACCATATCTTCACCTTTAGTTTACTTGTGATCTTTAAAAAGAAGCTCCGTTAGAGCCCTAAGGGAATTGTATCCTATGAAATAAGGATAGAAGAACATTAACCACAAAGTCCTGATGGTTTATTAGATGCAAGCAAATAGGCAAGCAAACAAATAAATGTAACTAACTTGGAACCTTTCTGCTTTCATATTCTTATCACTTTTCATTCAAATGGAAGTTTTGGCCTTTCAGTATCAGTATAAAATGGAGTCAAAGACATTTCTACTTCATTATATGCAGGAAAAAAAAAAGATCGCACAATAGAGAACTATTTTCCATCTCTCATGTGGATATGGTCATTATTTACTGAGGGCTGTTTTGTAACACAATGACCATCTGTCAGTAAGCACTGAAAACACTCAATCATGCTGGCTGTTATTGTTAAAATGCCACACTCAGTGACTGCTGTGAGGGATTAATAGAATTTTTTGCACTAAGAACAATTACATATTTAGAAGGCCAAATTAGCTCTCATTGGAGTTGGTATAAATCCAGAGCTACTCCACTGGAATCCAGGTATCATCTCTAGATTTATAGCAGGGTAGCAGATGTCAGACTTTGACCCAGACCTTTAATAGGAGGATATTAGGGAAGGAGTTCCTTTTGAATTGATTATTTTTCAAAATATCTGTGACTGAAAAGAATATATTTACATTAAATTGCATAATGAAAAGAACTGAGATCATGTTTGCTACCCATATTGAAGGGATAGCTCAGAAATACGTTCTGCTGTTCTGCAGAAAGGTACATATAATTGTTGTTAAAGGGGTTCACTTTGCAGCTATGTTCATTAAGCTCTTCTTTTGAATGTTGCGCCACATTTCTTTGTGCACACTTGGTCAGGAGCATAGATGCTCAAATGAACCACCAGCTACAGTAGCAGACCCCAGGATTACAACTGTGTGTAATTCTGCACAAACCTGTATAATGAAACCCTTCAGGGAAAATCTGGAATGAGATTTGTTCAAATGCAGCCATGTGATTACAAGTGCATCATTAACATTTCTTTTATATATATAAAGGGAAGTGGTGCCCTCAGGGTGGCAGAATGTGCGAGAAATATGGCCTATACATTGAAGGTCATATGCTATACAGCGATGGGAAAACATTCCTTAATCAAAAAATCCCCTCTCCATATCATTTATTATCACCATGGGCTATAATTACTTAGCCTATTAAAATGCTTAACTCAGTTAATGATTTAGTTAGTAAGTATTAGACATTTCAACTGAAGGAGGAACAGGAAGGCAAACAGAGGGAGTGATGGGGTGAACCTAGTCCCGAAAGAAGCTGAGTATCTCCAAGAAGTCTTTGGAAATGCTCAAAACCTTTTGGTTTCATGGGCTACTTGAGGAGCTTGCAGATGCTCAGCATTTCACACAGAAGGCTCTGACATGTGGTGGAGCTGGTCCTTATGGTTGCTACCTCAGAAGCCTCATTCCCTTGTTAAATCCAGTCTCCCTGGTTTCCTACTTGTCCTTTGCACCCTGCTGCCAAATTCCACATGGCACCCAGACTTTCAAAACAGATGAGCTGCATGCAAGTCGAATGCTCCCCACTGCTTCGTAAGCCTCTGTCACCCCATCACATGCCAAGACAGTAGGCAAGGCTTGAGAGTGGCAGGGACAAGGAAAGGGAATACCCCAGCATGAGCCTGGCAGGAAGGGCACAGCTCTGCATGTTCCTCCCCTGCCTCCCTACCCGCCCAGCATGGGGTGGGAGGAGGAGAAGGGGAGCAAATAAGGATGTTTCTGTCATGTGGCCTGACAAAACCATGCTCATTGGAATGGCACCTGCCTGCACTCTCAAAAAAATGTAGCTAGATGAACAATTAGAAGGATTTGCTTTGAAACCTCTTACTTCCAGGTCTACACAATTTCTACATGCTCTGAAGCAAAGATCTTCTGAAAGCAACTGTACCTGCCCACCCCTCTGCTGTTGCCTCAAGAAAGCATGATAGCCACTCTCCCGAAGGGCCACCAGGCATCATTTTGCAGCTGCATGCAACTTACCTGTCCCTGGAATATTAAACTTTTACTTTTTTGGTTGCATGCAAGTCTTTGATAAGACTAGCATTGTGTGGGCTGAGTAGGCCTGGAGAGCTCGCTTAACCAGCTTGCAGGATTGACGTATCCTTTGCCTGCCTTCTTTTCCAGTCTGTGGGCGTCCCATGGACTGATGATAATTTATCCAAACCTGTGTATCGCTCACAGTTGTTGGTTAGCCATTTGCCTAAATAAATTGTGTCCTCTGGCAGTCAAGCTCCATGGTCAGTAATTTTTGGCTATGTGTGACTGCTCCACTAAGTCACAAGGGATTGCTTCAGTTTCCCACTCAGATGACATAAGCTTTATAAACAGACACAAGCTTGATTAAATTGCTAGGCTTTGACTCATAGGCTGCTAGAAAGCTAGGAGCATGGTAAGCAGGGCAATCCCACAACCATGCAGAAGACAAGGACAATTTTATTGGGCAGTTGCCCTCAGGTGCCATGCTCTTTCACCTCAAACACAGTAATAATTCAGGGAGCCTAAAGCAGCAGATTTCCGAGGGGTTGTGGTTCTGAGTATTGAAAAGAATTTCTCGTAAGATTTGTTAACAAACAGCAAAATTATTTATGGAAATAATACTCAGTAAATAAGCCCCAGAGGTAATAAATAAATTATGCTGTATCTGTTCATTTGCATGAATATTGCCTTCAACTTCTTGCGTGACTGCTAGCTGTTAAAATAACCTATGCGATGATGCATTTACTGTGCTCTTGCTATATGATACCTAATCTGAAAACAGTGGAGATGATGAGCTGTCTTAGGTTAAGATGTGACACTGTATGACAGTTAGCTTTTGTGATATGATGAGGTAATGTGACATGACATAAGCATATGCCATGAACCAAAGGTCAGAATAGATTCAAATGTATACACCTGCTTTCAGCCCAGCCAGTCACTGTCAATTTGTAAGAAGGGCTTCCAGACCAGCACTTGTTTCTGGCAACACTTGATGGTCATGAAGTTAGGTGTATGTTGGCTCTATATGTTAGGGAGTGTTTTGATTGTATAGAAATCAACGATCATGATGACATGGTTGAGTGATTATGGGTAAGGATGAGGGGAAAAGCAAACA
>NW_010565308.1:0-6092 GCF_000687285.1 Phaethon lepturus
CAAAACCTTGCCACACAAACCCAATACACTCACATGGACCTGCTTGATGGCTTCTTAATTCCTAAGCATTTAATGTATCCTGTGTTACAGGGATGAATAGTGTGGTTGGCTTTGTCCTTCATATCAAAAGTGATAATAGATTTGATTCTAGTCATATGAAACTGAGCTAACAAAGGAATGGAAAACGAGAGAAAAGCAAGAAGCAGAAAAAGACACTGAAAGAAATTTTAAAAAAAGGGGCGAAAAAAAAGAACAGCAGAGGAATTCCTGCAGGTGCAGCTCAGAGCTGTAAAGAAGCCTCCCAAAAGGCGAGGGCTGTGGAGGGCAGGCAGGAGAGGAGCCAGCACTAAATGGGAAAGCCCAGGAGGAGCATCTCCCAGAGCTCAGTAACTGCGACATGGAACTGCCTTGCCCTTGCCTGCTTCTCCAGGCTGTGAGTTCCCGCGTCTCTGCCATCCGGCGCTCTCGTGAGTGCTATAAAACATTTCAGTGCTCTAGTGAAACATGTGAAAACCTGGAGGGCACCTTGAACAGGAGAGGAGTGTGTGAAAGAAAATGTAAGGCGGGTGTTTCAGTGTGAGGAAATGGGCAGTAAATTTTACACTTTGACTCCACTCCACTAGTGTCGCTTAATAAATCATTTAAGTAAAGTGCTGCCATGAGGCATGGAAGCACTGAGGAGGTGTGAATGGATCAGTAGCCTGGTAGCTAAAGGGTGCATCTGAGAGGCGAGATGCTTATTCTAAGGCACATTCAGAGACTTGAACTAAAATGCCGAGAGATCAGTATCTTGCACCATCTGGCAGAGTCTGAGAGAAGCCTTTCCCAGAACAATTTTGAATGCTAGAGCAGTCTCTGGGGATGTGAGATGCAAGTTTGGGTCCTTCAACACAAGAGGAGGACCTGTGATGCCTACTGCACTATGGTAGGCAGTAGGTACTCCTGGTTTTTCAGTGCTCAGTGGGAGACCACCATTTCTGCAAGCATTATTGAACCAATGTTTTAATCATACAGAATTTAAGCTCTCCCTCTCCTCACCAGTATTTTTCAGTGGAGTAGATTCAGGTGTTTAAGTAGAATCATAGAATTGTTGAATAGTTTGGATTGGAAGGGACCTTTTAAGGTCATCTAGTCCAACCCCCTTGCCATGAGCAGGGACATCTTCAACTAGATCAGGTTGCTCAGAGCCCCATCCAAGCTGACCTGGAATGTTTCCAGGGATGGGGCATCTACCACCTCTCTGGGCAACCTGTGCCAGTGTTTCACCACCCTCAGAGTGAAAATTTTTTTCCTTAGATCTAGTCTAAATCTACCCTCTTTTAGTTTAAAACCGTTACCCCTTGTCCTGTCGCTACAGGGCCTGCTAAAAAGTGTGTCCCCATCTTTCTTGTAAGCTCCCTTGAAGTACTAGAAGGCTGCAATAAGGTCTCCCCGGAGCCTTCTCTTCTCCAGGCTGAACAACCCCAATTCTCTCAGCCTTTCCCCATGGGAGAGGTGTTCCATCCCTCTGATCGTTTTTGTGGCCCTTCTCTGGACCCACTCCAACAGGTCCCTGTCTCTCCTGTGCTGAGGGCTCCAGAGCTGGACACAGGACTCCAGGTGGGGTCTCGCCAGAGCGGAGTAGAGGGGCAGAATTCTTCCCTCGACCTGCTGGCCATGCTTTTTTTGATGTGGCCCAGAATAGGATTGGCCTTCTGGTCTGCAAGCACACATTGCTGGTTCATGTCCAGCTCTTCATCCACCAGTACCCCCAAGTCCTTCTTGTCAGGGCTGCTCTAGATTCCTTCATCCCCCAGCCTGTATTGATACTGGGGGTTGTCCCGACCCAGGTGCAGGACCCTGCACTTGGCCTTGTTGAACCTCATGAGGTTCACATGGGCCCATTCCTTGAGCTTGTAGCTTAAATGTGACCCAACCAATTCTTCTTTTGCAAATAATAGTTGAAGAGTATTTGTTCAACCCTGCTCATGGTAGTGCTAGAGCTCTCCTACAGCCTGTTGTCTCATCAGTGTAAGTTAGCAAAATAGGAACAGTCCCAGTTTTTCAACAGAGGCACTACATCTGCTCTCCTCAGTTGGTAGAATTCAAGTCTTCGTGGTGAATGTAAGTTTGTTAGGGGAAAAAGTGGTGTCACAGCTGTGTAGCTGCCGGCAGCACTCGTGGGCAGAGCTGGTGCACTTCCCCAGGGCAGGGCAGGCGGCAGCTGAGCAAGGCAAGGGGCATAGGAAGGGTCCTCAGTTTGATCTGCTGGTTAAGATGACTGCAAAAAATACATGTGGATGGCTGGAGATGGTCCTGCCCTTTTGGAGAAGGATGGCCATGGTCCATGTGCGGCCAGCGGGGACGCCTGCACGGCTAGCAGCTGGGGCGTGAGGGCAGGCGCCCAGAGCCTCCATCAGGCAGGAGGGGAGAGGGGGCACAGGGGAGGCCAGGAGCAGCTGTGGCGTTGGCTCCCCGCTTACAGTCTTGGCTTCTCTTCGAAACGGAACATTTTCCTCATGCTCCTGTTGAAAGAAACAGTACTCACATCTCCCAGGCATGCTCTTTAGCCAGGATTTTGCCTGGTTAAAAGTGGGGAGGACAGTGGACCACAACCTTTGCCACTGGGTGGGACTGACGCTTTCAGGCCACTTACTACCTCCTTGGGATCCATATTAAATAGGGCAGAAAGTAACATTGTGCTAGGTATTTTTTGGCAGAAGAATTGTGATTTGCTAATGGCCTTTCCCCAGTTAAATGCTGTGCAACTACACTCTTGTAATTAATATTTAATCGGACGCTAATAGCACTTTATGCAGAGTTCAGATGTGCTGGTGAGACCTTGCTGCATTTTGGAGCTTCAGGCTGTTGTGCTGCTTAGAGAACAGTTGTGTATTTTAAAATGATACATCAACAGATAGCTCTGCTTACATCTCTGCAGTCAATGTAGAGGAAATATAACGTCGGTAAGCATGAATGCAAGTTATTTCACTCTATGAAATTTTAGAACACTGGCAGCAAAACGAGACCTTTTGAGGCCACAGTTCCTTCAGAAGACTGGACCGTATGTTTAGGGAAATATGATTATTGGAGTGGAACTGGCACTTATTGTTTCTCTTTAAAATTTTACCTACAAAATTGAAGGTTCATAAGAATTAAATTAAGTTTTTCTCTTTCTCTCCTCTCTGACCATCGGATCTCTTAACTGTGCCATCAAGCGATGTGGCTTGATCTCTTGTGTTCTTGAGAATAAAACTTTGGACTGCACTGCCAATCAGAAAACCTTAAGCCACGATTAAAATACTCAGTGAAATTAAATTGAAAGCTACATATGTACAATTAAGAATAATAATGGGGAAAATCAATCTTCCTGGTGAAGCGAGTGTTGACATACTAGATATTGCCTTTCAGGTTTGAATGAAAATGCTTATAATGTTTTCCTTCAGTTGTCATTCAACCCAATGTTAATTACACTGTAGGGTTTCCCCAATGACATGTTTGTTGAGCTGTATGTAAGTGACAAGATGATTATGTCTAAATGATTGGTAAATGTGTTGGCTTTGAGGGCTTAAATATTTCTATAAATGATTCTTCCAAATGCTGATGAACGCTTGACATCTCCACAGATAACAGGATAACAGCTTTGTTACAGACCTTATTTTAGGGCTAGATTTTGATTGTCTTGCTCATTTTGGTACTTTCTTACTCCAGCAAAGCAACCATGAAAATCCGAGGGGCTGTTTCAGGGAAAGCAGCAAACCAGTGTAGAGAAGATGACAGAATCTCCCATGCAAAGGAGGAATTTCTGTTGTAGCTTTAAGACATATGCAGCTCTTACGCCTACTTCTCTGTGAGCAAATCGGGAGAAAATATATTTGAAGTTAGTGGGGAGTGCCTCTTACCTCTGTGAAAGAGGTAATTTGTTTGGACAATAAGTTTAACAGAAATCTGCAAAGTTATTTTAAAGGGTGAGATTTTGTAATAAACATCCAGATTGAAATCTGTGTGATCTTAATAGGAATAATATTCTAATGATTTTCATTTCTAAGGAGCTGCTGTGTAATGAATGTGAATGCCAGGTTGATGGCCTAAAAACACTTAGCAACTTTCCCCTGATTTTTCCTGTAAATTAAGAAGTGTGTGTGAGATCAGAAAGAAGAGTGGAATAAAGGAATATGTGAAGCAGGGCAGAGAAGAGAGAGCTTCAACTGGCATTATTTCAGGTTGCGCAGGTAGAGAAACCTCCCAAGGAAGCAAACGGGGCTGCAGGCAGGAGAGCGGAAAGGGCAAACCCAACCTGTGCGTTGCGGAGGACAGCCTTTGCAATCCAGAGGGCAGTTCGCATGAAAGCTAAGTTGGGCCATGAAAAATATGGTGAGTTTACATGGTAAAGGGTGAAGATGCTGTCTATAGATTATTGAAACAGTGACATTCTTATAGCTTGGGTATGAGTTACTGCTGTGTAAAAATCAGCTAGTTTACTGAAAGTGATAAGGTGTCTCTGGGCTGTAAGAAGTTCTGCCAGTGGAACTGTTTTTTTGAGACAGGGGCTTTTTCATAGAATCATAGAATAGTTTGGGTTGGAAGGGACCTTTAAAGATCATCTAGTCCAACCCCCCTGCAATAAGCAGGGACATCTTCAACTAGATCAGGCTGCTCAGAGCCCCGTCCAGCCTGACCTGGAATGTCTCCAGGGACAGAGCATCTATCAACCTCTCGGGGCAACCTGTGCCAGTGTTTCACCACCCTCATTGTCAAAAATTTCTTCCTTAGATCTAGTCTAAATCTACCCTTTTTTAGTTTAAAACCATTACTCCTTGTCGTATCACTACAGGACCTGCTAAAAAGTCTGTCCCCATCTTTCTTATAAGCCCCCTTGAAGTACTGGAAGGCTGCAATAAGGTCTCCCTGGAGACTTCTCTTCTTCAGGCTGAACAACCCCAATTCTCTCAGTCTTTCTTCAACAGGTTTTTGCAACCTAATAGCTATTTTGGTTGTCTGATAAAGATGTGAATCATTTAGGCCATGGCACAGTGTTATGTTCTGAGCCAGCATTTTCTGTAATCTCAAGTGATGCTATGAATAGATATTCCAAAGGATCTTTGGTTTTCTTGGAAAGAGCCTGTCAGTCTAGTTAGTCCTTCAAGTGAAGTTCAGGCTGTGTCCATAATCACTCTGGCATTGATTATGGTGAGTATCTGGCATTGTTTATGGTGGGTAGGGTGTTCAGCAAAAATAATTAAAGTCCTGTTAACAATCATACAATCATATAACCCTCTTCCCTCAGAGATCCCACAGTCCACTTTATTGACTTCAAGAACAACTCAGGGATTTTTTCCACCTGCTAACACTGAAATCCAGCTGTTTCGGTCATAAAACCTGTCAATGGGTTGGCATCTCAAGGCAAGTTTACACTTTACAGGAAGGAGAGGGGCTTGGTGAAACTGTGGATTGAAAAACAGGATTTAAGGATTAAACAGTTTTACAGAAGTATTCACTGATAAAGCTGGAACTTGATGAGGACGTGGGAAGTCATGTGGCTTAATTAGTATTATTTGCTAACTGGCAATAGCAGCAAGGCTGCCCTACCTTCTGGTCCTTCTGGAATCTGCTGGAAGCCAGCGTCGCAGGTGGCACTTGAGGCTATGGTGGTCTTTGTTCTTTAGGTTTTATAACTTCCTAGTAGTCTCAACAAATAAATTTATCGTAAAGAAATTGAGTATAAATTAAAGTATAAAAGCAGAGTTAACAAAATAGGTTTGATTCTAACATCATTAGCCACTAATTTCAGTGAGGTGACTGGAAGCACTGGAGTCACTGGAATTTTGTTTTATTTAAAATAAAGGCAAATGAGAACAGAATTGGAATCCTTCTCATTTTGTCTTTCAAGTGTCTGTTACAATAAACCTCATGTGACAGAGACCGTATACGTCTTTTGTTCTGTGCAGCTCTGAGCACGTTATTGTGATTCTGAAAATAACCACTAATCATTTCCTGAAGAACTGTCCTTTTTGATGAACCGCTGTGTATTTTCAGCTGCTTTTGACATTATGCCACTAAAAGCTGGTTTGCCTTTCAGATGTGTTTCTTCAGCTGTAGTTTGAGGTTCAGCA
>NW_010565308.1:6123-6558 GCF_000687285.1 Phaethon lepturus
TGTGAGGATAAATGACTTTGGAAGATTTAGAGATTACAAGGTTGGGGAAAGAGGATGAGGGAGGAGGATACTGAATGGGGTCCTTGGGATAATAAGATATACTAAATTTCCCCCCTCTTCCTCTATATTGTTAATTTTCAAGTTAGAGAAACTAAAATAAGAGGAGCTTAGCTACAGTTTTCTAATGGAAAGAGGTTTTCATAAAAATGCTAGTTCAGCAGACATGATTTTTTTGAGGGCATAGATCAACTCTGTTCAACTTGGTGCAGAAAGGCAAGGTACATGGCTGGGCTGCAGCCCCTGTCTGCTCCTCCAGCGGGCTGCCTTCTGGCTGCAGACTTGTTCCCATCTTCTCCCCCCCAGATTACACGTTTGTAATTAGATTGTATCCACATTTTGTTGGAATTTTACTTGATCTTGTTCTATGTTACACTC
>NW_010565308.1:6596-30933 GCF_000687285.1 Phaethon lepturus
TTTAATCCAAATTCTGACTTGAGTATAAGTAATCCATGAGGGTACTGGCTGAGCAAGTCAGCAGTTACTGATTAAAACTTTTTAATTAGAACTAATTAGAACAAAATTAGAACTGATTTTGAAATTTGCTGATTTGTAGCTTAGAGATAGTAAATGAAAAATATATAGACTATATGCACTAATATGCGATTCAGTGAGGACATATGTTGTAAAGTGACTGCTGTAGTACATTGCAGTATAGACTTGTTACTAAAATCAAATTGACATTTTGTGAAAAATGTGTTAGTTATTATTAATGTCGTTAATAGATCTGATAACTTCTACTGTAAGTATTTTAAATTCCTTGTAGTTCAGAGACACATTGTTGCTTTAGCTATGGCTAACTGATGGTGATCTTAAATATCCACACTAGTTCTTATTTCTGTTATTTTCAATGCAAGTTTACATGCAAACGTATTTCTTTGGTGACTGAGCGTGAGTTATGTATTCTTTTTTTATACCAACTTTGTATGGTTGGTATTTATGTAAATTTATATAATTCATATTTATTATTCTAAATTAACAGTAGTATTTACTTTTATTACTAAGAGATTAATGCAAGATAAGATGTCTCTTTTCTTTTTTTTTTCACTCTCCGTGTATTTATTTCAGTCTTGTAAGAGGAGTTAGTTATGAGACATGGTTGAGGAGTCCGTAGCATCTCTCTAGGGATGGAGATAGTTTTCAGAATACTAATAGTTTCTATGAATACCTGGGTTAAATTTTGTGAGGTGCTAAAGAGTGCCATTGAAAGTAGTGTTTCTGTGTTAAATGATCTGTCTTGCAGCTGTGGAAACTGTAGTGAGAAAAAGCATGATGGGTGCAGTATGTGTGGATGCCTGTCCTTCCCCTCTCTCAGATGTGACGGCTGGAGGCAGATGGAGGGGCACGAGCACTCGCCTGGCTGCTGCTGGGAAGATGCTCTGCAAGTGGAGGTGTTCAGCTGCCCGCTTACTTCTTTACATTTGGTCCTCACCCAGGGAACTTTTCCTTCACGAAACTGCTAACTGGTGTAACAGGAGCCCATGAAAGTTCATTGGGGAAATGAAGTTCCGCTTTACAGTAGATGGTAATTTGAAAGGTAGCCAAATGCTGAGTGCATCCAAATGCATTTCCCAAATTTACTTTAGTTTGAATATAATTAACTTCAGTGTCTGTAACTTGCTCTGCAAGTACCAGCATCACTGCCAATATTAACAGGGTTTTTTTTACAGGTTAGGGTAATTATAAGCAGCATACCAGTCTCAAATGAGCTAATAAGGATAGCAAAAAGTTATAGCAAAATCTAAATACAATTTAGCTTGTCAGGTAACCTTCTTTACGTCATGGGAATGCTTTAATAGTATTTAGATTATAGTGAGCAAGTTACTACTTTTTAAAGCAAAGGTCCTTTCTTTTTTCCTTTTTTCTTTTTTTCTTTTCTCTTTTTCTTTTTTTCTTTTTATCTTTTCCATTTTTTCTTTTTTCCATTTTCCCTTTTTTTCCATTTCTTGTCTTTTTTTCTTTTTTTCTTTTTTTCTTTTTTCTCTGTGTTTCCTTATGGCTATGATATAGACCAAAATATCCTTGTATTTATAATAGTTCACCAAAACACTTCTCATGGTGCGAAGCTGTATGAAATGCCTAATCTTGAGATGTTTTGAGGATTTGCAAGTGGGGTCAAAAAAGAAAGTCCCCCACCCCCAAGAAGTCCATAGATAAGAAAAAGCAGATGCATTATTTGCAAGACAAGCAAAAAAGCAGCCTGTAGATAAGTAGAGGAAACATTTTGCTAGTGAGAGATAGGTAAGAATTGTTAGTAGGTAAGTCACATTGACAGTCTACTGAAGTATTTTTCCTGGAGTGACCATGCAGATGCCTGTGAACTTATGAGCATCTCAGACCTTATGAAGAACCTCCAAACTTGACCTGGAAACATGCAGGTTCTGCAAGTTGGCAAGGCTCTCAGGCTGCTAATAGAGGGTGCTTTGCTTTTTCATGTGTTTCTGATTTTTTTTGAGCTTGCAAAACGTTGCTTCTGGGTTTTAGTCTTTTTGTTACATTTTCTGCATCTGATTCTATGGAAGGTTGATGTGAGTGTGAGTAGGATTTCACCATAAACTTCTGCCACGGTCTGTTCATGCGGCTTTATAATTCTATGATATAGTGAATGCAATTCTATAACAAGATAACTATATAAAAATCTTTGGATATAGTTATCATATTATACGAGTACATTCACGGTATTATAGATTTACAACTTTTAGGTACAGAATCCAGAAACTTCCTGGAAACTATGAAGTAATGACAGTACTTGGGAGAGTTTGCCTCAGACTCAAGAAAACTCCATAGAAACTCTTGTCTTCAGACTTGGCTGGTTTATAATTCACTTACCATACAGAAATATGTTAATACAATTTACCTTCAGGATTTCGATTTTTTTTTTGTTTTAATGAAGTCAGTGGTCGAGATGGAATTTTAGAAGTCTCAGAATAGAAATTTGGAAGACCCAATCTGTGTCCCATTTGTGCTGTTAGAAGGTTTGGGAAGGTACTGGTCAGTGTATTTGAACTGGGAAGGCTCTTCAGACTACTGGATAGGCTGGTGCCTCGATTGGCCTCTCGTTTCATAAGCGTTGAGTCTGCTGGAGTGAGGTGAATGGAGATTCCGTGTCATTCCTGGGCATGAGGTGGGAGGCTTTTCTGAGGAGGTGGGTTGCAAGTCTCGTGTCCTTGACGTGTTGTGTTTTGCAGCAGAATCAGAGTAGAAAAGACAGAGAAGGTAGAGCAGTAATACAAAACATAACAGTAAGTTAATTTCACAAGCCTGCATGCCATAATGATGTTGTTGTTGTGGAATTGTTAACCCAGGAAGACAGGTGAGCATTATTTATTTATAAATATGAAACAAATTCTGACGCCATTAACTGCAGGTTAATGAAGTTACTAATGAAACATTTTCTCTCTTAACCTGAAAGTTGTTTCTTTTTCCATTGTCACCTTTATAATATCTGCATGTGACCAACTAAAACCTATGCATACGCGACAGGACCTGGTTCTGCCTTCATTTTCCCTGGCTTTAGCTTCACTGGTCTCAGGGGTTTTGCCACTCGATAGAAGTGATAACTGTGTTGCAACCTCTTTTCAAAGTGAGAGTTAAAAAGGGAGATGATGTGGGGTGAGGGTGGGCTTTTGTGTATGCATATATATGTCACATTAAGGCTGGCAGGTCGTTGGTGCTATTTCTGTAGTGGCTTCCAATAAAATGGGTTTGCTGTGTCAGATGGAAAGTAAACTTGACATTTTGTTGAGTCTGAGGCAAAATCTTCCAAGCATCTTATTGTCTGCTGAGGTTTATGTGTCTACTTGTACTGCTACCGGATGCTGTTTCACCATTTCTGAGAGCTCTGAGAACAAGAGGTACAATTCTGTAATTAATAATAGAATACAGTTTCCTTTTTAATTTTAACAATGTCAGAAAAGATCCAGTCCATCATGCTTTGTGAACTGGCTCCTGGCAGCTGCTGAATAATAGAAAGAAAACTCCGGCTTGCTTTCTCTCCAGTGGATATACCATGTTGCTTGTTATTCATTAGTCCCTGTTTTCATGCAAGTTCATTAAACAGAATTAGTCATTCACAGGTACCTTACTGCCTGAAGGCCACTTTGATTCCCATGTTTTAGTGTTACCCTTCTGCCATTGTATACTTGGAAGTACTTGAGGAAGAAATAATTGCAGTGCAGATAAACTTGCTGAATTTTCTGACATTATTAATGATCCCTATGAAACTGGCTTCCAAATTTGCAATCGCATGCTTTTCAAATAGTGTTATCCATAGTTACCCTGCCAGGACAAGGAATACAAAGTTCCCAAGTTTCTGCTTCCAGAGATTGTTTGATCCTTTGCTTTGGCTTCCCTCTGCAAGCTGGAACAATTTCATCTTTCTCGTGTCTCTGTGGTGTTGCCGTGTGCCATTGGGGTTAGCAGGGAACTTGTTTTAGATTTGCTTAAGCCGTCTGCCAGTTTGAGACCTTGGCTCAAAAATGGTGCTTTGCTGAATCAAAGGAAAGCAAAGTACTGAACAAATAAAAACTAAAAGTGTATTTTATCCTTCCAGCTTAGATTTGAACTTAACTCCTCTTTTGGTGTGTGTATTGTCATATATCTTGGAGGATTAATTAAATGTGGCTATACTTCTGTAGTAAAGGTTGGTTATACTTCAGATTTATATCAGAAGAAAGCTGTCCTTCTTGGAGCTCTAAGGGCTGCTACTAAGATTTTAAGCCACCATGGCCTCCTTGTGAGTCTGGACTGCTCTGTGGAGGTCCCTGGCATAACATTGACAGTGTCCCAGCAGGGCTCTGGGACCCATTAAACTATGGGTGATGTGCTCCAGCTGACACCCACCTAAAAGTTCTGTGGATACAAGAGGACTCTGTAACACAGGGCATCCCTGTTGGAGACAAGATGAGGAAATATTTGCTTTCATATATGTGTCTAGACATAATAATTTATTCTCAGTTAGTTAGAATAAGAATGCTTCTTACAGATCTGTATCAAAACTGGTGTTATACCGTGAGCTTCAGAGAACATCTTTATAACGGGTGGCTTTTGTAATGTTAAACAGAGGCTGGCTGTCGCTTTGTGTAAAGGAGTAGATCAGCTTGGGCAGGGAATGTCAGTCGAGCAGAACAGGAAAAAGTGGCTTTTAATCACTGGGGCACAGGGATGGCCTTGTTGGATTAAGTACAGACCTGAGGGAAAAATAATGATGGGCAGAGAGAAGCATCATTAAGTATCAAAAGTGGTCATTTAGAGAGAACCTTCCAAGGAATTTACATTCATGGCCAAACCCTCCAGCTCCAGAAGGCAATGGAGGAGTGACATAGAAGTCATCAAGGCTACACTGGCTTTGGGTTAGAATCTAGATTTGAGATAAGGGAAGCAGAAGAACAGAGGAAAGGTTTTCAAAGTGTCTGTCTAGAGTATGGGGGCTCCATATAGGGAGCTGGATCACCAGCCCTCTGGCTACCCGTAGACCTAGAAGTGAGGGCTTACCTATAGGACAGTACTACTCAAAATTAGGGCATTGTTCCTCAAAGCTGATAAAGGTTGCAAGAAGAAATCAGGTGTTCAAAGGAAGAAACAGCATTTCATGGTATACTGTCATAGCTGATCTCTCTTTGGTGTCCTGGATGAGAAACAATAAGCAACTAGACAGGTATTAATTTATTAAGTATATTGCTGTTTCATATTCATTTTAGTTATAAACTTTTGTTTCTGGTTTGTTACCCAAAAGTATAACTGTATGTTTTGCCCAAATGCATTTTTTAAAACCCTGGTGCTTGCCTAGTGCTAAAGAAGAGGCTCAATGAGCTAGCAGACAGCTGGCAAAGAGCGAGTGCTGGATTTTCATGGTGCTAGCAGGACATGCAGCACCTCTATGAGACTTGGGCCTTGAAATGATTGTACAGTTCCAGGCTGTGAAGATCAGTGTGGAGCTGGTACTGCCAAGTAACGGGAGTTTGGGAGGAATTTTTTCTGACAGCAATAATATGGTGCTGCTTCTGACTGTGATACGACCCTTGTGATGGTGCTTGAACAGCAGTCTGACAGACCATGGTCTGCACTGTTCTTGGGCAAGAGGAGGAATGATGGCTTTGTCACAAAACCATTGTTTCCTTTGATAGATGAAATTGTGAAAGGAGCCAGGTGATGAGATTGAAAGCAATCAAGAAGAATCTGTAGTTTAACAGAGCTCAGATCATAAGTTAAACCTAGCAACTTGTCTCACATTCTTGCAGTTTTTTGCAAACTTTCTTAATTCTGTCTTACTGTGTGGCCCATCCTCCAGGAAAACTTTTAAAACACTTGCTGCCAAGTCACAGATGAATGCAGAAGTAGTTGGCAGAACCAGACGTCCAGAGTTGAAGGACCTCTCTGCATTTTGGCATATTCCTTGACAGCTTCTGGAAGGTCTTCTGTAGATAATGTTTGGTATTTCTGGTATTGCCTATGTGTAAAGCACAAAATTGTCCTAGTGATAGGAAAAAAAGGGGTAGAGATTCAGTATGAAGAGAATTCTCTCTAATGTAGGTAAGACACTAAGGAAGTGAATTAGACTTTGCTCTAAATAGAGTTTAACCTGTGCTAATAGTAAAAAATGTCTTAATTTATCCTCAAAGCCAAAGAAAATCTGTCCCTGAGAAAGTGCCTTCAAATTAATCACACTGCATTATTTAATGGCTATAAAATTATCAGTCCCTTTGGTGTCTGTTAACAGGTTCCCCTGTAATTGCTGCGTGGTTTTCTAGGAGAGGAGAAATTGTAATTTTGTTGTTTAGCACGTTAAGCAGAAGTGAATTTTGATGTGTTCTAAAATGATATTTTAACAGTAACAATTCTAATCTGTCGTATAAAGAGATGATTTTTTTTGGTTTGTGGGTTTTTTATTTTTAAAGCAGCCTCATTGTAGCCTGCACAGGTATTTTCAGAAGTAATGAAAAATCTGTCTTAAACACTCTCATTGCTGAGAACCTTTGAGTGTCCAAGCTACCCATCCTCTGAAAATGGCTGTAATTGTTGTGCTTTCATCCTTTGATAAAGGATCTGGACTATGGGAAGCACTTTGTAAGCTGACCTTGGATTCTCCACATGGATTACAACGGTTGATGATGAGTTTTCTGCTGCTTAGCCCCCCTCCCCCCACCCCAAGTAACCCGCTTTCAAACACTGCTAGATTCCCCTTTCTCATGGTTTTCTGAACAAGTACTGTGATTTGTGTATGTTTCTGATCTCTTCTCTTCCATTTCTTTGCAAAATGCTCCATTTCCACTAATTTTTTTTTTTTTTTTTCACTAGCACTTGAATTTTTGTCACATTTGTCCAGTAATGGGCTGATGACATTGGCATCTTGGGAGTGATGGAGAACCAGAAGGGAATCCTTTAGGGTTCCTCAGACATACAGTTGTGTAACCGAACTGATTCACATTGCAAAAGGGGTTAATTATTGATAAAGATAATTAACAATCACATGTATCGTGTCCATCACTCACCACAGGAGAGAGACAGGGACCTGTTGGAGAGGGTCCAGAGGAGAGCCACAAACATGACCAGAGGGATGGAACACCTCTCCTATGGGGAAAGGCTCTCTCAAGAGTTGGGGTTGTTCAGCGTGGAGAAGAGAAGGCTCCAGGGAGACCTTGTTGTAGCCTTCCAGTACTTAAAGGGGCCTTATAAGAAAGATGAGGACAAACTTTTCAGCAAGGCCTGTAGCGACAGGACAAGGGGTAACGGTTTTAAACTAAAAGAGGGTAGATTTTTACTAGATCTAAGAAAGCAATTTTTCACCCTGAGGGTGGTGAAGCACTGGCACAGGTTGCCCAGAGAGGTGGAAGATGCCCCATCCCTGGAAGCATTCCAGGTCAGGTTGGACAGGGCTCTGAGCAGCCTGATCTAGTTGAAGATGTCCCTGCTCATTGCAGGGGGGTTGGACTAGATGACCTTAAAAGGTCCCTTCCCACCCGAAGATTCTATGATTCTATGTAGTTTACAGTTATCTGTGTGAATGAGCTGAGACTCCTTACCACCAGAAGTTACTCTGGTCCCATGGCTTAACAAGACCAGAATAATGAAAAACCACAGTAAAAAGCAGTGGGGAATTTTTAGCAAAGTTTCAAACTGTTGAGACAAATATTGTCCTGACAGCTACCTTTGCTCTAAGCTGAATCAGATCAGCTATTGCTGTGCTTTGTCTGACTCAGAATTTAAACAATTCAGTGTCATTTTAAGTACATTGTTGTTGGAAAACACATTTTAAAACTTGAATTTAAAAAATAATTAACTTCACTGATGCACTCAGAAAGGAGGAGAAAAGCTATGGGGGCCTACCAAGTAACCCTGCAGTGTAAATTATGGAGTCGCCAGCCCTGTCCTGTCCTTTTGAAACAGAATGTTGTATTTGAAGAGAAAAAGCTTATGAGTAGCATTGCTGGCAAGCTGGCTGCCTCCTGAGCTGTCCGGAGGCAAGCAGCGGGCTCCCGGGCGATGCACCAGGACCTTGGGTGTGTGGATGCGCTCACTGTTCACTTCTGAGGCTGCAAACACACTTCAACACGAAACTCTGCTCTTGAAGGAGAAATGAAGTGAGAATATATAACGGGGAAAGCCTTTTCAAGGCCAGAGCTGTCATTGACTTCGGCAGGCAGAATTTTACCCAGACTTTTATCTGCTTTCATTTATTTTTATGAGTGCGCATGCTTGATAACATGGTAAACAGGATCAGAAAGGAGCTCTCAGGGTCTCGCAGGGCACCAGCCTGCTCCGGCCACTATCATACCCCAGGCACACAATGACTCTTACGTACGTAGCATTTTCTAGAAATTCCTTAAATGCTGCCCCGAACAAAAGCAAAAGAATGTGGGCTTCTTTGTATTATTTCTATTAAACTTCTTCTATCACGGCTTTGGTCTTACTCCATCCTTTCAACAAAGAGTCGACCTGAGGAGAGGGGGGGCATCCTCATTGCTGTATGCATGTGGAAATTCAAATTTGAAAACTGTTCTTTGAAAAACTTGGAATACTGAAGTCAAGACCGGCTGCATTTTTAGTCTTTTTTCTTTTCTTTTTTAATTCTAAAATTAGTGTTTTAACCCCTCTGCTCCAGAATGCCATGGGCCAGATTTATTTGGTGGTTTACCTATGTTTCTGTATTACACATAGGACATGTTGCCACACGCTTTCTCTTAAACTACTAGTTTGTTTTTGCCTGGTTCTTCCCTTCTATTTTCTGGTGTGGATGTAACACCTGCTTTGTATCTGCTGAATACTTTTTCACTTGATTTCTGGCTAATCAGATCTGGTAAAGGGCTTTGCCTTTCTTACGCTAGAAGATTTGGCTCAGACTTCCAAAGTAGTTGCACAGGTTATTCTAAGGGTTAATTTTCTTTCCTAACAGATATATTCTTTATCACATTAGATTTTTCCAACTTTGTCCTTTACAACAAGTGGCATAAAAATTAAACCAATACAACCTTTTAAACTGGTTTAGATGGTGTGTCTGTGTTGCTTCAGGACCTATTTATTTATAAATGCTTTCAAGATAAATATTCATTGCTTTTTTTTTTTTTTTGAGCTGACTGTATAATTTAAAGCATACTATATTAAACCTGGGAGTCATTACATTATACAAATACTGTAAAGCTTAAAATATAAACTTGCAAACCGGGGAAAAGACAGCAATGTGTGAATTGTAGAGAGACCTATTATTCTCCTTTCAGCAAATATTATGATAAAGCTGATCTGAAGTGTAACTAAGCCATCAATAAGAAAAAATGGCTGGAAGTAAAGCAGTACAAATTCCATTTAGGAGTGTGATGACCTGCAGGGCATATCAGAGGAAGGCTCACTCGATAGCCACCCTGCGTCTTTTACCATTTGCCTTGACACTGGCTGCTGGGCACTTAAGAGGTGTGATACAAACCTAAATAGAGCTTCTGGTCTGACCTAAGGTAGCTGCTCTTGTGAATTAAATAAAGCATGCTTTTTCAAAAGTTGATGACCACTGATGAAGAAAAAAAATACTCAGGAATATGGTGATTATATTCCCACAGCTTTGCTTTCACAATTATAATGAAATCTGAAACGAGGTCAGTTTTATGCTTCCTTTTTTTGCATTGTGGAGGCAGATAGTTTTTACACATCTGCTTTTTTTCAGTGCTAAATTCTATATGGATCAAATCTCAAGTAACTTAGCAGCAGATTAATATTTTACTGGCTGTGTCTACACAGTCTGCTGTGGGTTGCTCGGTTTCTGTGCTGCTGGTGGTCCGAAGCCCACGACGGATACTGTGGGCTGCCGTGGCTGAGCTAGTACAGCTTTGCAGGGCTCGGGCTCTGGGTCTGCCACTGGGGACACTGGAACCAGGGTGCCACTCGCCAGGGCAAGGACAGAAGTTGCTTGTGTGTGCCTGCCATGTGTCGTGCACATTCACCCACAAACAGCCAGGAAAATCCTCTGTATCTGACAAAATAAGCCTGATTAAATGAATCTGCACTTTCATTGCTTAACTCCTCCTGTACACCAGTAAACTCTTAGTTTATTTATTACCTTTTCCACCATAATATTTACCACCATTGGTTAGTATAGTATTAACTGTTAAATCATTTGTAAAAAGAGGGGAATTTTTTATTTCCGGGAAAAGTATTTTATCTGGTTTTGGACACGTGATATTTAGTGTTCTTCCCTGCCTAGCTGCTGCAATTTCTTTAAAAAAGTCAGGCTGTAAATAGTTCTGTTTCCGTGCAATGTTGAGCACAGTGGAATTTCAGAGTTTGAAACTGCATCTAGAGGGATCTAGGCTTGCTTTCTCTACTTCTCTCCTTCCCTCCTTTCAACAGACTGGTGTTCTGATCCCTATGACACCTTGGCATGGGATTATATGGACTGCAAGAAACAGAATTTGACCAATGGTTTTTAAGATATGCATTACAGCTCCTCAAGACTGGAAACAAGGATAATATCCTAGACGAAGGAAAGATAACAGCGTTTGAAATATTTTGTTAATTTTCAAGTTCTAGACTGCTCAGCGGCAATAAAATAAAAGTCCCAGACTTTTATTTGGTGTCGATATTGGATGTGTGTGAAAGAATCATCAGTAAAGCATTTATTGTAATGCAGAACAGATTCATGAGCCTGTGACACATTTTATGTGAAAAATTTGTTCAGTGGGAATGGATCATGGATATGATACTGGGGCTACTGCAGTATTTGCAGAATTCAGTAGAAGCTACTTCTTTTCTTCCTCGCCCTCAAAAAGAAAATGCAGTCTCTATAGCAGCATGTACCTTCCCATTACAAAGCAAGAAGCCAGAAAGGCAGAACAGAATTTTCCCCTGAAAAATTCTTTTTACTACTTTAACTGCCTTTTTGTGCTTGGTTAAAGAGGTTTTGCTGTCATTGGACTTGCACACACACACACTCATCCCACTTCAATTTCTCCCGTCCTCCACCTTGTCAACAGTCACATTTCTGCAGGGTGAAGGTGAAGTGTGAAGAAAAATGATTTGTGCCTTCTCTTTCCGTTTTTTCTTGCTTTCATGTTTTTACAGAGGCTGAATGAATTTTCAGCGTTCTTGCATGCCAGTTTCCTGATTATTGTTTGTTTCCCAGTAGCACCCGCAGGCCTGCACTGCCTGCACGGACATCAGGTCGGCAAAGGGTGCAAGAAAAGACAATGCCCTCTGGGAAACTGAGACAAAAGAAAAGCAAAGTGGCTTTCCCAACATCAGGCAGAATTATGTCACAAAGCTGAAATTTGAGATTAAAAAATTGAGGGTTTTTTAAGCGTCAGTGCAGAGCGTCCTCTCTTGGTTTGCATTTGATTTTTGAAACTCAGATCTTTTTTGCTAAACCCTGTCCTCTGCATCTTCCTCCCAGTTGCAGGCACTTAGAGACTGAAGCATATTTTAAAGTCACAGACAGTCACAAACAAGTGAAACGTGAAGAAGTGAGAGGATAGAGGGTGTTTGAGTTAAATCATTCAGTTGCTCACTGAGGAGCTACTAGTGTCTAGTTCCTGTTCACGGAGGCATGTTGGTAGAGGTACACCTGTACTGATGGGAAAGGCAGCTAGTACAGTAGTCTACTTTGATCTGACAAAGTGCACAAAGCTATACTGGGCAAAAATCATTTACCAGTGTTTCTACCTTTACGTTGCAGAACCATTTCTTCCCTCTGTACCAGGCAGAGTCTATTTGTTGTACAGAAATGGTCTGACAGTAGATGTTTTGTCACTGTAATAAATTTGCTGTGGTTGTCCTGCTGTCAAAATTAAGTAAGAGTTAAAACAGAACTTGTTTCACATATTACTTCTTCAAAAAGGGACCAGAGAGCTTAGAACTATGGGATTCCCGTCGGCGTAGGTTTGCGCTCTTTCCCCTAGGTCAGATCTAGGTCTGCAGCCATTTTCTCTAACCAGTTGTTGGCTTTGTTTTGGCTGGGTCAGTCTCCACTCCAGTATGGTTGCCATTGCGGCGGGAGCACCAGCATGTGCTGCCTGGAGAAGGTTGGTGGCTTGGCTGCAGGTGTCCACGTTCTCCCTCACGTAGCGTGAGCTCCAGCTGTCTGAACCCCACCTGCTGTGCTGGGGAAAAGTGCTGGAAACCCTCCAGGAAAAAACACAGCCATCCGATGTCCCACCTGGAGCCAAAGTGCAAGAGTCAAATTTGGCACTTGGTGGGTTTATCAGTGGGACAGGCTTGATTATAGCTGTCTTTGCTGTTTGCTGGTGATGAGCAACAAGAAAAAAAATTGGAGTTATGTATGACTATGGCAAAAGTTGCTGAGAAAGTACTGTCAGACTGGAAGGGATGTCTGATTGTTCTTCGAAGTCTGCTCACAGTGTCTTGTAATGTTTTTACGCCTGAATGTACAGCTGAGTATATCATTGTATGATCATCTGCATGACTTTTCTTTTTTTCCTTTCTCACAGTGCATGCCAATTAAAGGCCTTGGATTTGTGCTCGGAGCCTACAAATGTATTTGCAAGGCTGGATTCTATCATCCCAATATCTTCTCAGTGAACAGCTTTCACAGTAAGTGCCTTTGCTTGAGTTTAAAAAAAAACATGAAAAAAACCCCCAGAGCTAGCATTAATAATGCAGGGCTCCTTTTTATCCTCGTCAGGGTTATACAGTAAAATCCCAGTGGTTTGCAACTCTCAGATTATATAATCACTTAAGGAGTTCTAGCCCTTTGGTTTTTCATTCGCAGTACTCTTGAGGATCATGTAAAACATACCCACTTGAAGAATATTTGATTTGTAAATAAATTTAAAAACATGAAAAGAAGTCTTGCTATGGGGAAATAGAGATTTCTGGCATCTGTGCTCAAGCACAAGTATTGAGAAAATTACTCTAGTAATTTTCTCTTTGGTCAGGGCAAACTAGAATGCCCTAGCCTCTGGCTTTCTGCAGGCTTTAATTGTTTTCATTTTGCCTCATTTGCAAAGGAGCATCCAAACGAGCATCCAAACTCTCATACCTGCTGATGAGCTATTAGAGATGGGTCAGGCCTGAGAGTCTGGTTGTCTGTATGGTGCAGATGACATGTAGCCTACACTTGCCCAGGACACACGTTGTATAGTACTTAGACCGAGTTGCCCACAGTAAGGGAAACAGAACTTGCTTGGTACTCAGCGGAGAAAATATATAAACTGCATGCCCAAAGTTGATGTCTATTACTTTCGTCGTATGACGAAAGCATAATCACTGCGCAGATTTTGTGCTGAAATTCTTGCAGTTATACTCGTAGAGCTCATGCTACAGTCACAGGCGTAAAGTTGTTGCTTGAAGGGGTAACTTCAAGCATCTCTGCCTCCTGCTTTCGAGTGAATACCATCCCCAGCTTCTTTGCACTGTCCTTTAGCCAAAGTGTTATCTCCTGCCTGGTGTGAACACAGCTGTTCCTGTTCCACTATAGAAATACCTCTAGTAGTATTCAATGCTTAACATGCACCTCTGTAATACTCACAGATACAGATGCGGGTGTTTTATACTGGTAGATCATGTGGAGGATTATATGACATGGTACTTGTACAAGCATGTCCCTGTGCTACAGAGTACCTGATAACTGGGTTAAATAAATTATTTGGTGTGGACTCAAGAGCTGCAAATAAAGCTTCCAAGTTCCTTCCTATATTAGTTACTCATGAGCTCTGCTTTCTTACATAAACATGACAGGGCTTATAGATGAAAGGTAAGTAACTTTTAATATTAGGAAAGCTTTAGAATTCCATATTTGTTTGCAGCCCTAAGTTGCAGATATTAAATACTTGGATCTGTGTCATGGGTTGGCATGTTTTTTATTGATTTGATCTGGTTTGGATATAGATTGGCGAAGATATCTTACCCCTAACTCAGTGTATCTCATATATATATATGAGATACATATGTGTCATGTCTCCTGTATATACATGTAGCATAAATACTGCAGTGTGCTTGTTCAGTGGTTTACCTGGTGAGTGTTTGTTTCCCTTCTCTTTTCATATCGTGGAGTGTCGCAGAAGGCAGCCTTGTGATAGTGCTTTTACTTTGGGTTCTGTGCAAATCCTTTGCTAAAGTAAGGATGATGTTTGGTTGCTCCTGCAGTGCAGTGAGTTACGGTGGTAAATTGGGATTTAACTCCTTGAATGAACAGATGAAAAAAATCTTCTTACATTTTCGCCACAGAACACATAAAAATAATGTGGCTAGAGATCATAACAGCATTGATTATTAGGGATGAGATTCATTTTATCATATATCAACTGTCTAAAATGTATGTGTTTCATATGTATCAGTCCCCTAGGTTTCAAATGCAGTCAGCAGCGAGAGCGTGGCTCCCTGGAGGGTAATTCTGCTGCTTTAGAAAGGCAGAATTGGTTTTTAGATGGGAAAAGTAACTCTTCAGGCAAATAACCTTTCTTCTCCATTTCCTATAGAAGGAGGAGCCTATATAGCTACCGTAGATTGAGTATTTAGCTTCTAGATAGCTAACACAGAGTGAAATTTGTCTCATGGAAGTGTTTGCATATGCTGGTATTTTAGGGGTGTAACTACCTGATCTGGGGCCACTTTGATTTGAGCTTGTGTTACTGTGAGCCAACATAAACATGAGTTTTGAAAAAGTCAGTAATAAAGAACTGCTTTAATTCATCCAGATGCAGCTCAACCTGTGAAGCTCTATAGGTGATTTCAGAAAGTGAACAGTGAGACAGCTAGTGTGAGACTGGAAATGACTGTGAAGTAGTGGGAGAAAAACCAGTGGTTCAAGGGAACTTGGTCCTGTCACCCAGCTGCATTTTGTAAAAAGAAAAAGATGACATGGATAAAATGGCCGTAGTATGTATTTGGAGGTTCAAAATGATGCTAATACAAGAATTCTAGACAGGAATCCTGCAAGCAGTTTTGACAGAAACTGTTTGACCCAAAGATCTCTTTGTGGAGATAGGTTGGTGAAGTTTGATCATGAAAGAGATGAAACTGAGTAGAAATGGTAATTGTTTAGAAAGTATTCCTAGTGGAAGAAAATAAAGAGGCAGTAAAGTTTTGCAGGTCTCAAGACGAGATGTAAGTAAGCAGATAGAGAGAGAGATAGATGTAAAAAGTGACCAGTTTTATACTTCTGAGGATTGAAAAATTGGATTGTGTGTTGTGTCTTGAAATGGGAGCATTTCTCAATGATACTGGGATTCTGTACCACAGCAAAATGCAGTTAACTACAATTTCACATTGTACCTGCAGTGTCCGAGTTTTAAGCAGGAGCAAGGTTCTGCTTTAGGTCCAGATGAACGTTTTGGTTTGAGTCTGAAAGGTAGCTGTGTAAAATGGCTTTGCAGGGATGTTGGACACTCTACATGGTTTGCTGGTGGGAAGGCTTAAAAGGTTGCTTATCTGCCTCCTCTGCAAACTCAGCTGGGGCCCCGAGTGCCAAGACGCAATGTTGCAGAAACACTGTCCTTCGCAGGAAAGATTCTGCAAATTCGTTGTCTTCTGACTTAAAGCAGTATGGTGTTGCTGCTCGCAGGGAGGTAGCACAGGTTCCCAAATGGGTGTAGGACAGAGGCACGGCTGAAATTTAGGCTGTTCTCTTACTGAATAGGAAGCCAGGTAGGAGAGCGTTTCCCTCCCAAGGCTGAGTTTGTTCTTCAGAACTGACAGAGCCAAGATATGTAAAACCTTTCTGTTTTTTTCTGCATTACTTAATGAGGACTCTGGATACTAGTAGGGCACAGAGTTATTGTTGTATTTCCAGGGTCTCTTTTGAGGGCAGAAATTGATTTTAGAAAAAAATGCATTTCATGTATGCAAGTTGCATTAACCTGCAAGTGCTTGAGTACATGATTATGCACTTTCACTAATGGCTCATTTAGAGGTAGCATTATTAGTATAGGTAGAATAGCCTAACTGCTGACTACGTACGTTTTAACATTTTTGTAACATCCTTCTCCAAAGCACTTATGTTCTCTGCCTCACAGGGTAATCAGGTTTGCGTTGGAGGATCCTTAGTAAAACAGCAGTGCTTTGTTCAACCTAAAAGTTCATTCTTTAGCAATGCATTATCCATATATCGCAGAGATTCTGCTCAGCTCTTGCTGTTCGGATGCGGAACCTGCTCTGTGCAAAAAGGTGCTTGCACCAGAGGTGGCTCTTTTGTGTGGGTACGGGACTTTACTGTCTCTAATGATGCTATGGTCACATAAAAAGTCCCAAGAGGGGTTTCCAGTTCAAAGGGAATTCCCATTTTTTTGCACCTGCCCTTTGGCTTTGGTTCTTCAATAGAACTTGCACATGTAGATCTTTGCACGTATGAAGGCTGTCACTGACTTCAGTGATTCCTTTCTGGGGTGAGGTTTATGACCGTGGCTGATAACCAGGTTTTGATGCTAGCAGGTCCAGTTCCATTCACACGCACTGAGTTACTGCAGCATTGCCGAGGCTGCTGGTGTGCCTGGTTTATGCTATAATAGAACAGGAGCACTGCCAGTGCCCTGGCACTTAGCAGTCTGCGGTTCTGTTCTTAGGGAAGGTCTGAGCAGGAAGATCTCAGCTGGCAATGTCACATCTGCTGAGGCACCCCTTGCATAGCAGAGTGTGCTTAGGAGAACCAAAGATGAGGAGTTGCCCTCAGGAGACCATTTCAAAACCAGATGAGCTGATCAGGCAGAAGAGTAAGACTGGGATAGAGGATGGAAGAACTAGGAAAAAAATACGGTAGAGGGGACATAGGTGAAGCATTTAAGCCTTTTGTTTTATTTTTCCAGTACTTGAGCATTTTCCTTGTTATACTTCATGTTAGTTTGTGTCCCTATTCGTACTTTTCACCAATTCTTTGGGTTTTTCTCCTTCTGTTTTACTATTTTTTTGTTACTGCCTTTTTTTTCTTTTCTTTTTTTCCATGAGGATGATACTTTTTACACCTCATCCTCAGTTTGAACTCCTGCATCACAGTCAGTCTTTCAGTGTTTGCTTCCATCTCATTCATGTCAGTGCTAAAACCACTGCTGCCTTACATGGAGAAGAATTGGCTTCTTGTCAGTCTGCCTTATCAGTGTTTAAAATCTTTTGCCATCTTTTGGGGAGGGAAAAATGGTTTTCTTCACTGGAGGAGTCATGTGTAATCCCAAAGAGCTGCTGAGATAGGAGAAGGCATGGCACAGTGAAATCTCTAGCAGTGCTGTAAGAGGCAGTAACTTCGTACTTGGCTTGGACTGTGGCTTGGCCACTTGGCCACTGTCTGTGGCTTGAATCGATGTTACATTGACTTTGGTGAAGGTACAGAACCAGATACAAAGGGCAGAAATGTTCAGCTACACAGCGGGCAGCAGTGCCCTGAGGCATACAGTCAGGGCAAAGGGTGGGTGGACAAACAGTCCAGTGGTAAATACAGTGATTGGTTCTTTCTCAATAACTTCTTTTAGAGGGTCTGAAAAAAGTTCTTTCTTTTTGGCAAGGAGAAAAAAAAAATAATGGAGCTTTTAAGTAATTCCTTATCGCATTGTGTAAAATCTCAAGTAGATTCAATTTTTTGTATCTTTTTTGTATTAGCTGTAATAAAGAAACATTTCAAAGTCAAAAGACATTCACGAGATAATCAGTCATAGCTGACAGTGCAGGAGATGCATACCAATGATCTTCCTTTGTATACAGCAGATTGCATGACACCAGATACATCTAAGCAAAGGCTTGCTGTTGCGTTATGAGGTCATATCCTTGGGATATTTACTGCAACATGCAACTGTTGGCTGTTATCCTTGTAGTATGTGATGAGCATACACATGAAGAAACTTGATAATTAATTTAATTAATTAATTGATATAATGTATTTGCAACAACTTTCAAGGTTTGAACATTTCAGAAATAAAGTAAGAGTATCAAGTTTAGGACCATGCAAAATTATCAAGCCATATTCATATAATATTTGTGACTTAAGTAATCTTGTAATTTTAGGCTTTAAATGGTATTTTTACAGTGGAAATTTTTTACACTGAAAATAATTTTTTTAGTTACCACAATAAAAACGCATTAACAAATGGCTTATAAGTGTTAGGTTTTAAAGAGATTAAATAGTCTTTTTGGAGATGGGCTAATTGAAGGGCAACTATGGAAATAATAAAGGAACAGGTGGGTGGTGGAAAGAGAGGTTGACATAAGGGGAAGTGTTCACAGAAGTGGAAAGCTCGGACAGTAAGTAGTGTACTCTTGATTTGGATACGGAGATGGGAGGTGGAAGACTGTGACTTCTGTCTCTGATGGAGGATGGTGTGGGTGTGTTGCTCTAGCTGTGATTTAGAAAACAGGGATATAATGTTAGATATGGAGAAGGTGGTTTCTGTCAAAGCTCTCGGAATGTTAATGGGCCAAGGTCCATGGGTTTTTGCTCTGAAAAGAAGTTTTAGTCCTACAGTATCTTCAGGATTAGCGTTCCTTAGAGGTTCTCCACCTTCTTGGGATGCCTGAGCACAGTTACCTTCCAACGTTTCCATTCCTGCCTCCCACAGTCTGTCAAAAAGACACATGATCTCTTCTTACTGTCTGCTTGTATCTAAGAAAATCTGGCTACCAGCATGAGTCAGCACTACTCCGCTATATTCAGGTTTCCAACATCTTTGTTTAGAATAAAGCTACAAAGAGAAATCCACAATCTTCATGAGAAATACCAGCCTGTTCTCTGCTCACTGTGGGATGTGGGACGGAAGCATCCTGCACTGAGGACGAGGAGCACAGGGTTGCTGGAACGGAATGCCAAATAAACAGACTTGGATATACAGCCTCTTCGTCCCTTTCCCAGGCTTTGCCTGTCAGCAGATGTGTGCTCATGCACATTTGTACAAAGATTTGAAAAAGCAAGAAATAATTACCCTTGTAGATAACCTTCTGTTTCCAGTGTTTCAGGCTAAAAGTCTGAAGAGAGTTTCATAAGCAATATGCATGTGCAGTATTGGTGGAATAGGCCATCTCTTGAATTAAGACTAAACTACTTTCACTGATGGAGGAAGAGAATTTTGATCAAAGACATTGGAGCAATTCTCTAGTCTTGTTAAAAGTGAGAGAAGTTATTGCACATTTTAACACACCACTGATTTGGCTTCAGCCATAGTCTCTTGTTTCTGGAAGCTCCTAAGCCTGCCTTGCTTATATTAAACATTTTCAGCAAATTCAGTTTTCCTTCTTATTTAACATTATTCTTCCTTGCCCCCCTTTTCTTTCACCTTTTTATTCCATTAATTGCCTGTAGGGTAAGCAGTCTTGCAGGGGTTTATGAGCAAGTGTGCATGCATCAGAAAAAGTAGAAGTACTCCTGTGTGCTCTGTTGGTGGGTTCACTTTGATGGGTGAGATGTCAGCTCAAGAATAATTGATTTTCGTTGACAAAATATTAACTTGCCAATAGGTTTTCCAGATTTCCAACGTGCTTGTGTGAACAATGGAAAATTATACTTGGTGTAAAGTGCACTGGTTTTGCTTTGGGGACAGAATGGTACAATCATGCAACAGCATGCTGCACAAATGTTAATTAGGAAGAATTTTATCTAATTTGAACTAATTAATTCACTAGATAGCATCTTTATGAAATTGAGGAATCTGAAATAGGATCAGAGCTTGTACTGTGAACATTAAGTAGTTAATGGGTCTGCTCTTCGTGTGTCTGTGTAAAATCCTTTCCTTATCCCAAATCTTTGATGTAATCTTTTCCCCATTCAGAATTCTCCTTCAAAGAACTTCCCATGCAGATTTAGCCCACTTCAAATACAATGGGAAAGCATTTGTCATGTAGTAAGCTCACCTTCCCTCATGTCTCATTTGGTCTGCGTTTTCTGAACGTGACAAAGGAGGGTGAAACGAGAAAAGCAGCCTTGGCAAGGCGTTTTGTAACTTAATGAAATAGGCCAAGAGGGAGGGAAAGGGAGTCAGCAGAGGACTGGTTTGCTCCTGTATGGATGAACTGCCCAGACTGTACAATTAAAGGTGTCTCCCCTTACCCATCTGATACTTTCAGGAAAGGATTCAGAAAATCGCTTTTCTGGCAGTGAATTGTCAGAGGAAGTCTACACCTGCCTACCCTGCAGGGAAGGATGTTCTTACTGTACAGACGATACTCCCTGCTATGCGCAGGAGGACAAGTATTTACGGCTGGCTATCATCTCCTTCCAAACGCTCTGTATGCTGCTGGACTTCATAAGCATGCTGGTGGTCTACCATTTTCGCAAGGCAAAGGTAAGCAGACGTGTTTTACTTCGATATTCCTGCTCATTGTGTGGTACAGACTCATTTATGTTAGGTGTCTATCTTCTCATTTGGACAGTCAATTTCTCAGGTAAAGAGCTCAACTCATGGAGAGGGTGGGATTTCCAAACAGGAATGAGGCGTAGAGGTAGCTAAATTGTTTATGTAATTTAAAAAAAAAATAACGCTGAGCAATTTGTGTCTCGCAGTGAAATCTGCTTACATTTATAGATGGTCAGGAACAAGTCAAGGAAGCCTATTGTGTTTGAAGTAATTTTGGAAAATCAGGCCAATTACACAGGTACCTAAGGAGGCATGTGGGTATTTATAGTCTCGGGATTTTGAAAGTCTCTGTTTTACCACTGCTGGGAATGATGTTTGGTTTCAGTATATTTGAGAGACTAACTGGAAAATACTTATATCAAAGAGAAACCTTTCCAAATAATCGCAGTTCCTAGAGAGTTGAAACTTGATTTTATGGGTAAAGATTTTTTTTTTCCTCTGAAGTATGAATATATTAAGGAGTGTCTGTAAATTGCTGGTGCAGTCTACTGTTGTGTTTTATGTACTAACCTAATGAACTTTCTGTTTTTACCTCACTCAAAATCTTTTAACATGTAACGTCTCGTGGAATCTCACTGTTACCTCAGTAAATGCAGAATATTCTCTGAAACTTCCAATTTACCAAAAAAAAAAAAGGAATTTAAACTGGCACATATTCACTACCTACATTTGGGAGACATAGGTGTGCACATAGTATGCTATATTGTTGAAATTAATAGCTTCATCCACTTTCCATAACTAGATAAGCATTTCCATTTAAGTTTTTGGAACACTTGATCCCACAGTCTTCCTAATCCTACAGTGTCTGCGTTAGAAATGTGTGGCTCATTTTGAAAGAGTTTAATATCCTGGCAGGAAATCACTGGTAATGAACAGTAATGTTCTTTTTTTTCTTTTTTTCCCCTCTTCTATTTCTGACAGTCTTCTTATTTAGTGATACTGCATAAAATGCTTCCAATTACTGACTTAATTGTATTTATAAAGTTTTTCATTATGAAAAGTCTGTTGTAGGCATCTGTTTAGTTGCTTAACATTAACTTAGTAGAACTTCATTCCAATTTTGTGAGGTTTTAGTCATCATGATAATGTTACTCGCTTTTAGTGTCATAGACAACATCATGAAAGAAGCATTCCTTGTGAGTAAAAGCTTTACTCGCTAGACCTACAAAGTGAACAGAATAGATTACTTCATATGCAGCTATTGCAAGTGCGCTTGATTTTTTTTCCCCACATTGAAATATTGATTGCTTTATTCTAATTTCTATATTTTCTCATAAATAGTTTGAGACCAGAGTTGAGTAAAATTGTGTACACTCTTGCACTTGTACACTTACATATGTTCTGATATACATATCCACTACAGTAAATAAAAAGATACATCTTTATTAAACATACTACAGAAATCTTGTATTTCACAAAACCTGCTAGTAACAAAAGGTGCATTTTTACTTTTGTGATGATTAGTCATTTCTCCAAAGTAGGCTATGAGTAAAGAACCAGATGGGATCTGAATATTTAATACCAAAGCAATACCAAAGAGTCATATACACACCTTTCCTTGTTCCTAAAGAACTTTTCAGTCTTGTGAAAAAGTTTGAACTTATTTTTTTCCACATTACCTCTTACCATTAGACATCATCACATCTGAATGACTGAGAACCAGGTATAAAACAAAATATTATTTTTTCCAGAAAGAAAAGTGATGCCTTTGAGACATTGCATTTCATTCAGTTGGACAGAAGTGGATTCAATTATAATTTTGCTACCTTAGAAGAGAGTTGACTTTGCTCTAAATGTATATCTCACAAGAAAAAGGGGACGAAAAATGAGACAAAAAAGTAATATGGTGATTAAAAATCCTTTCCTGTATGATCAATGTTTTCAAGGAATAGAAACTGATAAATAGATGCTCCATTGCTTTTCATGTCATTCAGCTGTATTTTTTCTTGGATTCCTTTTATGTTCTTTATCTTGTTGGTACAGCATGATTTTAGAAAGAAAAAGGTCTTGTGTGATTACCATGAAATGAGAAGCTGTATGAAGGGCAAACGTACTGAGAACAGTGAGTTATTTGCATAAAAAACCTGCTGGTTAAATTGGATAATGACAGAAATTTGGAATGAAGGAAGAAAACCAGTAACTGTGTATTGTCCACCAAGGGGGGAAAGTCATGAAAATGAAAGAACAGTTACTGAAATATATTGAAAATATCTGCATTTTGAGAATTTCCAACTGTTAGTGAAACAAACCTCAATTAGGTTAGTATATCTATGTATGGTAAAAGTTACTGTGTTAAACAGCTCATTTCCATTATTCTGAGTTGGTGTCAGAGAAGAGTATTTTTGGATTTTCTCCCATGTATGGCACTACAATATTCAAATAGTTACAAAAATAATTTTTAATACAGCATTTTAACAGAAAGGACTATGTACTGGTGCCATATCAAGAAACAATCTTCAAAGCCTTTAAAAAAGCAAAAGATGGGAGTTAAGTATAAAAAGTGCTAAATTAAGGCCCTCTGAAGTTTTAAGTCTCTTCTTTTAGAACTTCTAAAAGTTCCTCTAAAGAGTCCTGTTCAGACTTCTGAAAGAATTCCTCTACAAAACTGCTGAATTATTTACTGTGGAGTAAGCTACTGCTTACATTAATAACAGTAGAGGAGGAATGGAAGATGAGAAATGTGAAATCTTTTTTTATAAAGACTTTCCATAATGGTGACAAGAATTCAAGTTCAGTAGGTCCAACTTACATGCTTGCAAATTCATAGAAATGGTAATAAAAAATAGAACTACTGGGTCCATGGATAAGTGTGGGAAGTGGGCTTTTATGAGAATGTGATGCTCTACAAATATATTACATCTCTGTGAAGGTGGATTATGAGCATGTGGATATGAGAGTACTTTTCCAAGGTCCACTACCAAAAGCTCTTAAAAATTATGATCTCAAGGGGCTAGGTGAGCTACGCTTCTTGTAGGTAACCAGGAGATGACAGAGGAAAAGACAGTGCAGGAAATACGGTACAAAATCATGTAAGACAGGGAGATGTTGATATGTGAACAAATATTCATGGTTCCTCTTAAGATATCACTAGAGCGTGTTCAGCGGATCTCTCAAGTGGTTAAAAAAAACCCCAAGTAGGTGTTTTACACAACTTTTAGTTGCTTTATGTCACTCACAGGCAAAGAATATCATGGATCCTAAAGTATAAATCAATTCAAATAGAATTTAGAAGGAATCATGAAGGATATTTCCATTATTGGCTGTTTAAATGCAGTGGTTTTGTTGAAACATCTGGTGCAGGAAGTCCATAATTTTTATTGTCGAAAACTGGGAGGATAGACCAGGGAGGATCACTCTTTGCTGTTGTCCTTCTTTAAGGAAGTCACAGCACAGGCTGTGACTGAGGTAGGACACTAGAGTCTGAATTAGAAAGCCATTCTTTTGTTCTCTTGGCAAAGAGTCATTAAGTTAGATTTCATGCCTCGTCTTGAAAACATTATAGTTACTCATATAGACTTGCATGTTTGATAGGTGACAAACCAAAATTCAGTTCATTTGTCCAAGACGCAGTTACTCCAAACTACCACTGGTACCACTGACCAAAATCTTGGCATTGCCAGCCTGTAAATGAAACTGCAAATTAGTGACTTCAAGCAGTAGTCAACATTGGCAAACGGTACAAAATGGAACTGCAGAAAGATACTGTGAGAAAGCTCAGATCGATGCTGAGGAATTCATCTGAGGCTTTGTCAAACACAGGTGAAAGTGACTCAGCAGCCCCAAGATTAGCTCAGCAGCAATGTTATTAAACTGCAAGAGTTGTAACTGCAGAAAATCACAGGCAGAAAGTGTGGCACTTTGCCAAGAGAAGGGAGAATTCCAAAATTATAAGAATGCAACAAGTGGAATAAGGCACAGAAGGAGTAGCAGAAGCTAAACCACTAGTGAAAAGCATTGTAGGGAAAGACAGAAAAAGATGAAAAATGTAACAA
>NW_010565308.1:30945-35741 GCF_000687285.1 Phaethon lepturus
ACAAAACTTTTCAGAAGGAATTTTAATGGAGGAAACATTCAGTGCCAAACAAAAAAAAAAAAAAAAAAGGAAAAATATTCACAGCTAATACAGAAGGAAAAGCAGACGTGTGGATTGCTTCAAAGAAATCTCTAACTACTCTAGACAGCCCTCATGCCAAGCAGGAGTGAAAGCTGGAAACCCTGAGCCTGGCATTAACACAAGCTGCAAGAGGCTGAAAAACTCCTGGGAGGTGGAAATGGATGAAATCCCATCAGGAAAGCTGATGGCACCTGACAGCACCAATTTAATGACACTGAGGGAGTTGTGCAATGAAGCCTTGGGAAAAAGAGATTTTTCCTTAATAGTGGAAGTGTTGGAGTTTCATTAGACCTCCCTGACAGGGTGATCTTGCTGAATTCTGCAGCTGGGAAGATGCTGAGACTTTTGCAGTGTAAGAAAGAGAGGTAAAGGGACACCGGATGCAAAACAAGGAGCAGGCTCAACTGAGGCTCTCAGCACTTTGGATGGACTAGATATGTGTCCTAGCAATTGTAGAGCAGTGTATAAAGCAATAGGCTCCTCTTACTTCTTTGGTTTTCAAAAAGCTTTGACAGACTATGAGAGCATCTTGCAGAACAACTTTCAGCCCAGTTACATAAACAGCCCAGTGCTGTGGCATTATTATTGACTGGATAATGCAAACATTACTACTAAAACCATGTCCAAAAAGTATGAGGCTAAGCTAACAAAAGTAGCTGGCTAGGCAAGGACAGAAATCACTGATGCTAGAACAAATATTCTCAAGAATGAGAAGCTCAGCAGTGGTTTTGTAAGAAAAAGCATCAACAAAATAAGAGAATTCATCTATGTGAGTAGTGTTATATGAACCAATGGAGAGCTCAAACAGGGATTGAGCAACTGCAATATTGATTACATGCAGTGGAAGGGTAGCAAAGCTATATGGCACCAGAAAGAAACAGAATGTCTAAATAAATACAAATAAAAACCAGATTTTTTAAAATTTCAAAGTTAACATGGGATTTCAAGGGCTAAAGGTCTACCAGAGCCTTAGAGAGGAAACCAGCTGTGTTATAAACAAGTTCTTCTAAAAATACCAGACAGTGGAAGGACACTACCCACAAAGAACCTAAAGAGCTCATCAGTTGTCAGACTGCCTTTTGAATGAATCAGAAAGAAGGACTGAAAATAACTGACCTTTCCGTAGTGCCATACCAAAGCAAACATGGAGCTATCAGGTAGAATACAACTGCTGTGAGGAATTTTAAGTGCCCTTAAGAAATGCTAAGAACCACTACTGGAAAAAAAAAAATGAGAAGGTGTTCTCTGGTGGATGAAAAGCTGCACATGAGCCAGCAATGTGCGCTTGCAGCCCGGAAGGCCAGCTGTGTCCTGGGCTGCATCCAAAGCAGCGTGGCCAGCAGGTCGAGGGAGGGGATTCTGCCCCTCTACTCCGCTCTGGGGAGACCCCACCTGGAGTCCTGCATCCAGCTCTGGAGCCCTCAGCACAGGCAAGACATGGACCTGTTGGAGCGGGTCCAGAGGAGGGACACAAAAATGATCCGAGGGATTAAACACCTCTCCTGTGAGGACAGGCTGAGAGAGTTGGGGTTGTTCAGCGTGGAGAAGAGAAGGCTCCGGGGAGACCTTATTGTAGCCTTCCAGTACTTAGCAGGGGATTATAAGAAAATGGGGACAGACTTTTTAGCAGGCCCTGTTGTGACAGGACAAGGGGTAACGTTTTTAAACTAAAAGCCATAGACTAGATCTAAGGAAGAAATATTTCACCCTGATGGTGGTGAACCACTGTCACAGATTGCCCAGAGAGGTGGTAGATGCCCCATCATTGGCAACATTTCAGGTCAGGTTGGACGGGGCTCTGAGCAACCTGCTCTAGTGGAAGATGTCTCTGGTCATTGCAGGGGGGTTGGATTAGATGACCTTTAAAGGTGCCTTCCAACCCAAACTATTCTATGATTCTGTGATTCTATGGTCTCGACCATAGTGTGGAAGAGGCTAATTGCTACTTTGGTGATGGAGGAGAGATGAGAATAGGATGCCAGCCTTGACTCACACTAGACCTATTCAGAAGGGTCTTGTTTGCTGTGAATTCTCATTCAGATCAACACTAAGAGCTTCAGAGTGGTTGCACTAAAGCCAAGCTACTTTCCTATCATCTTTCCTTATGCTCTATGGCACAGCCAGATTCTGAGCTGGTAAGGGAACTGTGGGCACATGGCGGGAAACCTTTGGGGGATCTGGTTTTTCAGTCTTCCTGTGACTAGCATGTAAATCCAGCTCATCAGGGTAAAATTGACAGCAGACAGCACACTTGCAAAAGGTTGCTTTCAGCTCTTAAAACTAATGTAAAAAATGCTTTGAAGGGAATCTTCCATACAGCAGTTTGGAATGGTGGTGTCATATGGCGTCAGTGTTGAAGGACCACTATAGAGCCATTAAAATGAAGGGCTTTACCCCATTCAAGACCATTTCCACTCCCAAATACTGGAAATCGATGACTAAATGACCTTCTATTGTACTGGTCTTCTTTTCCTCCCTTATTTATGAACACTCAAGAATTGTTGGAAATACAGAAATACAAATACTTTCAATGAGAGGAAAAAATATATATCTGGAACACTGATCAAGGAAAAAACCTCACAGTTAACAAGACAACATGGCTAACCATCAACAAAAATAAATCATTTTACCTCTCTTGAGGGAATTGTGGCAAATAGGAACAGCTGACTGTTTTTATATGGTTTTTACTCTCTGTTGAATACAGATTTCCAGTATTTGGAGTTTAGATGGCTAGATATTCTATGCTACCACTTTTCTGTTTTTCCATTTAGTGTAAATACTTTTAAGTGTTCTGCTAAATATGATTTCAAAACTGTGAAGTTAGTCCCTAAACAATGCACAAGATTGCACATAGATGAAAAGGCAACATGCAAATTAATGCTGTAGTTCCCGTTTCTAATACTGAGAAATCAAAAATTTCTTTTCTCCCTTACTGCAGCCATGATAGCATGCAGTAATTCAGGGTGAGATGATCACAGGTTATTGATGTGTGATACATCTTTAAATATTAAAGCAAGCTGGCTTTGCAAACATACCTTTTTTGCTAATGTAAATCGGTCAATCCTTTCTCTTGTTTAACTCTACAGTGGCATCTTGATGTGCTTATGCCTGGATGCCTTTCATCTTTGGTGCACATTCTGCCTTTTTCTCCCTAGGCACCAATTTCTGACATTTCAGCTGAAGTGGAAACTTGATAGAGGGAAGAGATCTTGCGCAGATGGAGCAGCTGCTTTTACATGCTGTGCTGTTGGGCATACCTGACAGTTCACTCAGCACATACACTATGCAGTGCTTTATACACCCTTTCTTCATCATATCCTAGGGTGAGAACTTAGTTTCTTGTGATTTCTCAGGGAAGTTTATTGTAGTCTTGAGGTGTGCGGCTTTAAAGACATTGGCAATGTTTTTTTCAAAACTGTTGTTTTTAGTGGAATTCTCATTTCCTTTATTTATAACACAGGACTCGTAAAATGTCCTTTCCCATTTTTCTACGTAGTTAAGATATGCCTTTAGGGATACTGTACTTTTTTAACTCTCACATAAATAATTGCAGAGTGCCATATTGAAAACATAAGAAGTGCAGGGGTTGTGTAGCCTGCGGCAGCAGTTAAGAATCGGAGATGACGCTTTGGCTGCTGGAGTTCCCAAAGACAGCAGGCATTGGTAGGCATGGCTGCAATGGTGGTATTGCCCTGTGTTTGCAAGGTTTTGCGGCGCTCACTTTGTATCTGCATATTTTTGCATTCTAATACACAGTTTAGAGGAATTAAGTACATGTGAATGGAACAACAAGCCTACTCCCACTATAGACACTTTAGGCCTAAGGAAAAAAAGGGAAGTGTGAAGAAAATAAAGATGAAGATGTAAAATATGTTGATTGATTTCACTTCAGTCTCATGAAGAACAGACAATGAGAAGAGCAGGGCAGTAGTAGGAAGCACAAAAAGGCTATATACAGTGTTCACTATGGAGAGTCTACCCCTAATGGACAAGGTAGGTCTTAAAAAAGACTTTTCATCAGTACTCAACAGTAGCTCTAAGGATCCAAAAGCTACAGTTTTCTCTATGTAGCTTTATATTAAGCCAACATTTGTCTCCACAAGGTTGAATTACACAGCACTTTAGGGCCCATCTGGAAAACATACATGGTTTATCGGGGAGTGTACTGCCTTTGAAATGATGTGAATCAGCCATGGACTATGACATGTTTGCTGCACTTCGGTGTTCAGACTGATTCCTGGCATTTCTGCTATTTATTTAGCATATTTATTTCTCTTGCTATTTAAGACCTTGCAGTCTATGAATCATTGTCATCATCTCTTCCACCAATACCCCACAAAACTCTACAACATAGACTCCCGATGTTCAAATTAATGGAGCTGATAGTAGTGCATTTTCAGTGTAGCGTGCTGGCCAGGAAGTTAGCTGTCACCAGAGAGAAGGCTGTAGTAGCCCTGAAGGGGTATGTAAGTTTAATTGTATTAAACTGTGATTTCACTTTTAAAACAAATTATGTAAAATAAAGTTAATTGGATCCCTGAATTTCAGCACATATTTTCCAACAACGAGAACTACTAGAGCATGGAATAATTGTTCCAAAGCTGTTTCAGAGCTAGAAATTAAACTAAGCAAACTGCTAAGATTTTTGGTTGTCTGTTAGTCTGTCTTTGGTTCTTCATGAGTCTTGTATTTGTGGCCCTTGTAGGGGAACTGTG
>NW_010565308.1:35772-51368 GCF_000687285.1 Phaethon lepturus
GGCTTGTCACACAGTGGTAAGCTTTCCCCACTGATTCTTTGATGCAGTAATTTCAGGACAGTTGTGCCTACCTGAAGTTTCATTGGGGTTTGTGTATAGGCATTTACAGATTTGTTGGGAAGGGACTTGCTATCATGTCGGCAGAATAACAGTGACATTACTTATTTATCCTGCTATTTTTCTTGGAGCTGTATGCTGCTGTGAACCTCCCTTGTACAATCAATAGCAATTGCCAAGTCCCTGGTGGCTTTCATAAGGTCTTTGGCATGCCTCCCTTTCCAAGAGCTCAATTCTATCTGAAGGAGGCCTTTCTTTTTGGTTTAAGGATCTAAGTGTAGGTTCAGGAGAACTCTTCCAAGTGTGAGCCAAATTTGTAGTGGAGGGACTTTCCAACCAGGAAGGTTTGCAGAATTTCAGTGGCAGTCATTTCTCTGTCTCGGAAAAAGCATTTGGCCAACAGACAGGGCCAAGGTTTGGCGATTGAAACGAGGTTTTTGATGCAGCTGGGATTTGCATTCCAGTGTGCCAGACCCCATTTTGATGCTGAAAACCAGTCTAACTAAGGAGAAGTACATCTAAAGATGAGAAAATAATTTTTTTTTTTAAGTTTTACTCAAAGAGAATGAAGAAATAGTTTAAATGAAGAAACTGGGAAAACAATATCAGAAAAAATGTAGCATCAGAACTTTCAAATAACAGAAATAAAACTGTATTGGAAACCTTATTCTAGAAAAAGTCTTGCATTTTTTGCTATTTTTTTAATTGTAAAACTTTTATTTAATGGTAGCATCCTCGGAGAAACTTTATGTGCTGCTTTTTATGTGTTTTTTTGTCTGTATAATGTGATGGAAGCTGAACACAGATAATTCAGACTGAAACATATGCCTGTTCTTCATTCTTTTCTTCATTTCTTTAGGTGAATGTTGAAGGTTTATAGCTCACAAGCAGCAGTCTTATGCTGTCAGCTTCTCTTTAGGACTTCATGCTGTGAACACAGTCAGATTGCTTTCTGCCTTTCCTCTCTCAGATGTGCCTCCCTCTGTCTGCAATAAAATCTTGACATTTTTCTCTGACATCTTCTCATCAATATCAATATAGCTGAAAAGAAACCTTGATCTCCTCCTGATTCCTTCTAAGACATCCCAGCTACTGCTTTCTTAGTTACTCTAGCAACCTGCTTGTTATCTAACATAATTTTGGACTCTGGAGCTCACTTTGCCTCTAGCTATGTCTAAACTTTACTGAACTCCTTCTGAGTTCCCTTTTAATACATGTTTTCTGCCAGTCCACAGGTCTAAAATTCTTGTCTCGGCTTGTTATCTTCTGTCTGGACTCCTACAAGGTCCTTTCAGATGGCCTTGGCAAATGCAGTTGTGGCCTGCTCACATCTATTCAAAATGATGCTGCAAACAATTTTTTGTCCTGCCACTTTGTGTTGTCCTCACTGCATCTCCCTGTTGACATGGTACATGAGCTATACCTCTTAGTTTCTGAACTTCTGCATGAGCTTTTCTCTCTCTCCTGATGCCATTTCTTTGATGCAGAAGTGTCAACACCAGCTTCCATCATCATCATCATCTTGTTAAATTTCTCAAAAAGCACCCCTTTTTCCCTTCATACTTTCCTCAGGCTTGGTAGAGGCTTTTTGAGAGCATCCCCTGCTCTCCAGATCACGTCTTCACATTCAAGTGCTGACAAAGTATGTTAACGGGTGCGATACTGATAGGCGGGGACTACTGATTGCATGTTACAGTATGTGATATTGATTGTTGTTCCATGGTTCTTTCCAACTGTCCTTATCCGTCTGTTGACCTTTATTTTAAACTTGTAACTTGGTGGAGGAAGGATGGTCTTTTTTACTTTCTCCTTGTGCAGGGTCCATGATAACTTGAGGCTGACCTGTGGCTGGGGCTTCCAGCAATACAGTGGTAGGAAGAATAATTAAGTTATACATAGCAATATTTCCTTCAAAGGCAAATGTGCTTTTATTTCCAGTGTAATGTACAATCCATGATCTGAACTTAATAAGGGATTACTTCATGTAATAAATTCTGAGGAGCTGAAAATTCTCACCATCTTTGGAATCAGAATTTCTCAGATGCAATCATAAGCTATTTGTTTGGAGCGGTCTAGCCACTTGGATCTTATAAAGTAAAAGTGTATAAAATAAACTGGAGTTGGATTTAAAATCTTCAGAATTAGGAGTTTTTGTTTGATTTGAAATTAGTATAATGATCTTCTATAGTTCATTCACCTTCTCAGTCATGTGATAATAATGAGATTTTTTTATCTTTCTCAGATTTATTCTAACCTTCTCTTCTTACATCATTCTCAGTTTGTTTCCTCTGAGATATTAAGACTCTTGAGCTTGGCAGTCAGGTTGGTTTTTTTCTGCTGTAAGTTACCGTAGACTATTTCTTTCTACATGACTGAACTACAATTTGTACAGACTGTTTTAGTGAGCTGTGGTATTTTCTTCTGTAAAAGAAGATGCCATGTTGAATAAGAAAGCTGAAATTCAGTTCAGGTGTTCTGAAGCTATTTGTAAACTAAATCAGGGAACATGCTAACTGAGCTGGGGCTGCTTGTGAAATTTGGGGGTTCCATCAGATTTTTTGTATATTCTGTTTGATCTCTTGCTGATTAAACAACTATTGATATTAAAATGCATTTTATTCTTGAAGACCATAATGCTTTTGCATCGTCCTTTCATTTCGTTTTTGCATTAATTGAATGCATGACCTAGTGAAACAGGCACTTTAAGTGATCCAGAATTTTGATGATCATCATTTTACATATTCATCTTTTAAATTAACCCTAAGGATGTGTATAGACTGAAATTGAACTTAGGCATTATTTACCTCATTACTGATTTTCCTTCATCTGCATATTCATCACTATTTGGTGAGAACCAGGTATCTTGATCGAAGCAGTATGTCTTCAAGGAAGGAACTTCTGCTCTTACAAGAAAAGATACCCCTGGGACATTAACCATGTTCACTGTGAGGGTTCTTCACCAACAAATACTGTTTTTTCAAGTATCTGTCTTGTAGGTGATGTAGTGCAACTTATATGCAGCAGGACCCATGTTTCAAAATGCAGAACGCCTTATTTTCGTCATGATATATCGTAATGGATTTCGTTACTTGTATAACAGAAAAGGATCAAGGGCCACATGAGTTCAAAAATAAAGTATTTGGGGATTTTGTGGATGCTTGACATCTTGTGCACTTTTAATGAAATTGATTTGTGATTGATGGCTGCTTGACCTTTGCTTTTCCTGATTTTTTTTTCAAGTAAAAAGTACATTTAATAATTGCATTCTATTTGAGCTCAGCTATAGCTAGTAATAGAAAAAAATGTTGACCTTTGTGTAAGTATTCTTTAAAGGGAAATAAAAAAACATGAGGATTATATTTATTTGGTTAAGGAACACTGCACAAAACCTACAAATGCCAGAAAATTCTGACAATTTGCCAATATAGCTGCCAAGTAGCAGCACATAACTGTAGCCTATCTTTGGAAAATTGGCCTTTGGTATGAAATTTACTGTATTTGCATTCCATAGTCTATTAGGAGGCTATTATTCAAATAGAACAATTATCATTAAAAGTATTTGTCCATGCAACAGGACATAGAATTTAATCTTGAGTATTTTACAAAGAAATTTTTGAAAGAGGTACATCCGTTTCTCCCTTCAAGTGAAGAGTGTTTCCTGCAGTCAATTGGGAATGAGTTGCTTGGATTTTGTATATCAACCAACAATAATAAGATGAAAGCATAGCCTTGTTATGGCATTCAAAATTTCCCTTTTCCTGGGTAGCAGGAAATCCTAATCCTAATTCTAATCAGTCCCTGAATTTATTATTGAAAAAATAAAAAAATGATTATAGCATCATTCCAGGATACCTAACTGAGGCTTTAGGGGACTCCTTCCAGTTGCTTCGGTGCCCCTTCTGGTCCTTGTCCAGGTGTGAACAGTATTAAGGTAACCACCACACTGAAATGCAGTTCCACTCTTTTCTGCTCTTCTTAATGTCAGCGGTTTTCTGGGAAGTGGCAGGTCCAGCTTTTGTCTCTTAACAGAGGAGCCAGACATCTTGCTTGCTGTAGCTCAGCCTCAGGGACAGAAAGAAGGGTCTCTATATTCTATTTCTTAAGGGTAAATTTCAAGGGAAATAAAATTTTTGAAAATTAACACTTTAGTTTTTCCACACAGCTTCTTCACTGAAAAAGATAACAATGTGTTTGTAATTGGGAAAAGTTATATGGGATAAGAGGAAGGAAAAAAGTTCAATGGGCTTTAGAAGAACAGCGCATGGCAAAGCAAAAATATAGTCATACTGAAAAAAATTGTTTGCTGGGAAGGTATATTTTAGTAAGTAAAGAAACTGGTAATAAGGCATTTCAACCAGCTCCACTTAAGATCAAATCTTTTCTATTTTCTATTCATTTTTTTCTATTACTAGCTATAGCTGGGCTCAAATAGAATGCAATTATTAAATGTACTTTTTACTTGAAAAAAAAAACAGGAAAAGCAAAGGTCAAGCAGTCATCAATCACAATTTATCAATCACAAATTATGACTTCAAACACATCAGCTTAGCACAGCAGAGCAAACTTCTATCTGTTCTCTATGTTTCTTGCTTCTGTACCATTCTGTCATGTATCTACATGTGCTTTCCAGTCGTACATTGAGTGGTAGATACCCTTTACAGTTTAATAAGTATGAATGTGTTATATTTAAAATTGAGATCAAAGACAAAATCTGTCTTCACCTTTTTCTAATAATTTCTTGTAGGCCTCGTTTATCTGTAAGGCAAGCTCACATTCCGGTGGTAAGCCACCAAAAGGAAATTTTCTTTAAATCACAGACCCCCTTCAGTCATTCTGTATATTGTAAAAGTGGCAGAACTGTTCAGGGAAAGTGAAAAAAAATCAAAATATGCCAACCTTTTCCCCTCACTAGGTTTCCATGGTACCCTGCTCATGTAATACACAGTGACATGTGGCTCTGGAGAAATCTGCAGTCTTCCTGGACTGACACCAAAAGTCTACAGTTCTGTTAATTCAGTAATATACATCGTAGCAGATATGGAATTACTTTAATTTTATTTTGGCTTTTAATTTCTTCTTTTTTCTCCTCTCTGAAAATTCTTTGACAGTCATATCACTGACTTTGTTTGATGACATTCAGAAATCCAATGCTAATTAATGTTGCTGTATTTCCTGGACTGTGTAGGACCACAGAGAATTAAAATGCAGTATCTTCTATGCTTGTTTATCCATCATTTTAGCTTTTTGTTTTGTTGCACTTGATGCAACTTGGCCAGCTAGATTTTTTTTTTTAATTTCCCTCTTGCAAATAATTGGTAAGCACTTATTTATGACCCTTTAGCAGTGCCCAAGAGGCATGTATGACTTTCCTAATGTGGTTTGACACAGAAATGTTGTTATTTTCTGAGACCCGGGGATAAGGAATGACAATTTATCTCAAAGGCTACCAATGTGGTCTAGATAGTATGGGTAGACTGAAGACTGAGCAAATCCCAAGGCATAAAGCATCCCTTCACAAACAGTACTTTTTGCAGATCTAGTTAAGTAAATATGTGCTCCGCTAAGTCAATTGGTAGGGGGAAACAGAAGGTAAGATGGGGATACCTGGCCTGCGCTATGTGGGAATCCCCTCATTAGTTTCACAGGCAATCTACAGTAAAGCTCTAAGCTGAGAGGTGGACTGGCAATAGCATGCATGGAGCTCATGAATAGTTCCTTCCTGCCCTGGGGAAAGCCTCAAGAGCAAACCAAACAGTGCAATAACTCTGAAATCCCACTTTCGAAGTGTTGTGACATGAACATGATCTGGCTTTACCTGTTCTTCTCCATGACATTTGAGAGTTAGACTACACATGCTTGCTCCTCAGCTCTTGTAGTCACCATCTCAGTTTTTCTCCAGGAGCTGCCCTCTTGTTTTGGTCAGTTTCTTTATGAAACAGCTGAAGATAATATGAAGTCTAGAGAATTAAATTCCATTTTATGCTCCAGACATATGCAGTTCCAGCTCCCTCAGATCCAAAACTGGAACCAGTAGTCAGATGAATTCTGACTGAAATGCAGTCTTGGAATGAGATGGGTGAGGAAGCTCCATGAAAACCCCTTGCCTTGACACCATCATCTTAACAAAGGCATCTGTTGTATGTCTGTCAAATCAAATATCCTGAGTAGCAGCCTGGCTGATGAAGACCAGGAAGCTCCAGTGGAATCAGGCTGAACACAAAGTCAGCAGTGAGCTCTCACCACAATCCAGGAAAACCATATACTGGGCAACAAGAAGATGGCCGCAGACAAAGGAAAGCTGTTATTCCTCCCTACTCAGTGCTAGTGAGGTTGCTTCTGAAATACTGGGTCCAGTTTTGAGCTCCATGGTTCAAGAAGAGTGTGGAGAAACTGGAGAGAGTCCAGTAGATGACTACTGAGTGGGCACTAGAACATAGAACCTACTGGTAGAACTTGAGGTAGCTAAGCTTCAATGGGATGGCAAAGAAGCTAAGGGGCAATCTAGTAGCAGCTTACTGGGAGGGTGGTTATGAAGGCAGATCCAAACTCTCCTTAGTAATGGTAAGTGATAGTAGTAACAAGGGATAACAATCACAAATTATGGCTTAGGAGGTTTAAACTGGGAATTAGGAAAAACTTTCTCACTAGGAGAGAAGTTCCAAACCAGAGTCAACTGGGTAACACATCAGTTACCCAGCTCCATTCTTGGAGGTTTTTAAGACTTGGACAGACAAAGCCATGGCTGACCTGATCTAGTGTTGGCAGTATTCCTGCTTTGACCAGGGAGTGGGACCAGATGGCATGTAGAAGTCCCTTGCAATAAACGTTTCTATGAGTCAGTGATTCTATGAGACTAGTTAGATTTTATTATGCACATTGTGGCATATTAGTGTGTTTATTGATTAGATACAAAGCATGCATGATAATAGGACCTGTGAAAAAAGAAGGGAAAAGGAAAAGGAAAAGGAAAGAGCATCTCGCTTTTCTTTCAGATGATTAGTTGTTTTTAAGGTTGATATTCCCTTTATTAGGGTATCCTGGGAAATATGCAGCCTTGGAACTTTTCTTTGGATAAAGTAGATTAGAACAAGAAATCTTTATTTAGGAGCATTTTTCTGGTATTACATAATTTTAATCCATTGTAGGGAATAATATTGCTGTATATCAGCTAATTGATAAAGCCACCTTCTTCAGTAGTTACAGCTATAACTATCTGTGTGTTGTTACTTCATCTTCTTTCAGTTTCTCCAAATCCATTCTGTAGATCAGTATTTTTGCTCTGTCACCACACCCAGACATCTCCTTTTCTAATATATTCAAGAGAATAAAGGGTGGTGATCTTACTGTGAAAAGTTGTGTAAGTCTCAAGTTTCACCAGTCATTTTTCTTGTCACAAGACTTTGCAAATTAATGTTTGTTTGCAGATGTTACCCCTGGGACCGGTATTATTTCTAGCTTTACTAGCCCATTCCATCTAACTTTTTTTTTTTTCTTTTCAGGTTAATAAATTTGTGTTTTCTCTCTGCATATTTCTTACATGCTAGCTCCTTGCCTAGAAAAGTGATAGGCATCAAACTCGTAATGGAATCAGGGTGATCTACATGTTAAACACCTGTATGGTATTGAAGCAGCTGTACCTTAGTCATGTTACTTTTGTTAGAGCACTGCTCAGTGGTGTATTTTGCGGTAGTATGTTGGGGGTTTTATCCCTTTTCTAGCAAAGTTATATAAAAAGAATCTAACATATTCCACTTGGGCACGCACTCTCTCTTTCATTGTTCCTTCTTCTGTTCAAGTCTTCAGTTTTCAAAGCAGGCATTAGCCCCAGTCCTGCTGGTTTGGATGAGTCCCATGAGTTACTCTGTGGTAAAGGGGTGCTTCTGTCTCAGGGGGCCTGCCGTTCACAGAACAGCACAGACCTGTGGTGAACGGCTTCCCTCTGGTAATAGTGGTTTTGGTTTGTTTTTATTAATGAGAAAAGATATATGAGAAAGAAAACAGCTGTATTTCTCTAATATAGTGAATGAGGCTTTCTGTAAAGGAATTACTCCGAGGAGACCGCTATGTTTGCTTCTCAGGAGAGCAGAAGTAATGAACCAACCTCTACTTCCTTGTATTCCTAATTCAGAATATTTGTATGTGCTGAAATTGAAAACACAGTTAAGAAAAATGCCTCTGACTGTCTATGTGTTTGGACCACACCAAGGTCTGGCAAGGTCTCCTTTCTCACAGGGCTGCCTCGGACCCCAGCACCTTCATTTCCCTTTCCCAAGGCTCTGTCTCCTCTCCATCAGTGCATCTTGCTTGATTGACCAAAAGAATCTGCCATGGGGTTACCATGACCCGCTATTATGTCTTGTCTTCCAAGGGGAAGCCTACAAAAGCAATTTCAGTGTAGCTGCTCCTGAACTTGTGGATAGACTAAACATGCTGCATCATGTAGAGTGATGTCATGTGCCATGACTCTGACCCTATACCCAGGTGCAGAGTGCAGTCAAGTCCTGAGTCTCACACAGAGGTGATAACTAACATCTGAGCTGATAATGAACATATTTCTTGACTTCATGAATATTTTTAACAGTTTACTTTAGATCACCAACACTCATTTAACTTTGGGTAGTCACTGTAATGCAAAACAGTCAGTAGCACCTCACAACTGTTAGTAGCTGCATACCAGCTGAGAGGAGTTGCTGTGAATATTTCTAGTGTCTTCCTCCTCGAGTTGGAGTGCTGGTCCAGTCTGTAGTGGCTAGATAACATGTTGGTATGTGCTCAGCTATGAGTCCTGTGCCACTGCCTAAGTCACATTAGTTTACTTGAACTCAGTTTTTCCATAAATGCCTCTCGAAGTACAGTACATACAGATGCGAGACATTTTACTGTTCTAGTATGCTGATTTTTCTGTGTAGGTGTAACATTACATATACAGTGATTCAGAAGTTACCGAGCCCAACAAACAGGGGACGTCATGTCCTGTGTCCTCACACTATCTCATTATTTACATTTGCTACCATGTACCTAAACCTATCTTGCATTTTTGACAGCTTCCTATGAAATAGTGATTGCAATTCACTTGAATTTCTCTCATGGCTGACAACTTAATGAAATTTGCTGGAATTGTCTTAGTGGACATTATAGTTCACTGCAGAATTGAAGGATGGTAGCTACTCTAAAAAACTCTGGATCAGAAGATGGTAGAGACCACTACACACCTGGTCTTGACCTTTAGTGTAATATGTGCCATGCTATTTTAGTTGCTTCCTTTTGGTTTGATTCCAATATTTCTAGATAGAGGCTGGATTGAAGCTAATGCCTAGTTTAAGCATTGTTTTTCCTCCTTTGATTTATTCATAATAATAATTTTTTTTTTAAACCAAGAGCTCAGTTAATTAAAAAGCAAACAAACCTAAAGAATGTGGAAAATGTATGATAGAGGTAGTTAAACTAAGTATGAAAGTTAGTATGAAGCTAGAAGCAAAATAAATTGCAGTATTACTTAGGTGTCAGCGATATGTAACCATTAAGTGACACAGGGAAAACCAGAAAGGACAGTTTTACTGACACAAATAAGTAAACATAGAAATAAAACCCGAAAGGGAAATGAGCACACAGGCGAAGCAGCAATAAACAAACTGTACACAAGATGAACAGCCAGAGAAATAAATGCCGAAAAGCAAGGCAGATGCAAAAAAACCCAAGCAGCTGTTAAGGAATAGAAAAAGAAATTGAGCGAATGTTACGTGCAAGTGGAAGAAAACCCCACTGCATGGAATTTCAGGGCTATATCCTAAAATGCCCTGATTTCTGTGAATTCCATTGGAGAATTTTAATAGTGTGGGCAGTATAGGTAGACACCAGTTGGTGGAGGCTTTGGGTTTCCATTTGTTTCCATTCTTTCATTTGTTTTCTTAAAAGAGCAAAGGCTTTTTTCCTGAGGTATGTGGGCATATTCACTGCTGTGTGTGCTGCAGATTCCCATAAAGTCAAGCATCTGAGATGCTGCCCACAGCCATGCTTTAGGGGCCTGTATTTGCTAAGTCTGTATAGTGAAGGATTCAACTTCTGGTGGAAAAACTGGTGCTCAGGGACTAGTGGAAATACTGTCTATATAATACAGAATATTTTTATCTAATACATGCATTTAAAAACATCCTGGTTTAGTTTTGGGTTTCCCCTCTTTAGCTATTCCCCCCTATTAAAGCTTCAGTGCTGGGTGAAGCTCATTTCCTGGACCTTACCTCTTGGGCTATAATGGGGTTATTGGGAAAAAAATTCATACATATTATTAAAACAATTTATGTGTTTTTTATAAACCTGAAGCTTTCATGTCGCATTTTTGTTATTAAAATATCTCTTTTTCTGTGCAGAAAATTAACAATTAGGGTTTCAAAAATGTAGTTCAGGAGAATTGTGATGCTTCCATTTCCATGCCATTTTTTTTCCTCTGCACTTACGCAAAAATAGTTATTTGGTTGTACTATTTCTTATTTGACGTTTTGTACTTTTCTTCATCACCGTGAATGTCATTCATCTCTGCCAGAATGTCTACTCCATTTGCTGAAGAACCCTGCTAAGAAGAGCTGTGGTATCTGTAAACATTGGGTTAAAACCCCCATTCTCCAGGTATCAAACACTGAGATAAAAGCCCGGTCAAAACCTGGATTCAAGTTCATTTTGAATTCCATTGTTGCTCTGTAAGCCACGCTACTTTTAGGGCAGGAAACAGAAGTGCATAGACAGAATTCACAGAGAATGGTTCTTACTGGAACATAGGTGAGAAGAAAATCATGGGTTCATTCATTATTTTGGAAGAAGAGCTGGAAATGCTGAAGTTCTTTGCCCCTGCAGGTTATCTTATGATCACTGTGCCCAGAAAAAAGCTTGATAAGAAAAGACTGATCAGGATGTGAAAGGTTTATTTAGAAAAGGATGTTCACACAAGCTGTTTGAGGACCAGCTTTTTTAGGTCATTTCCATCTTCCCTACGGTACCCATTTCAGCTACTTTCTCAGCCGTTCTCTCGTATCCAGATGCATTGTACAAAATAAGAAAAAAAAGCTTCTTCAGTGGTTTGAGTATTGATTGATAGTGGGAGACATGAGTTCACTGACCTCTGACAGTGTCTTGTGTGGTGTTGGGCAAGACCCCACTGCTTTAATTCCCAGTGAGTAAGTGTCGTTGTCTTACAAAGATGTTGTCAAGAAAAACTGTATCAAAACATGCGGACCTCGCAGCTACTACAGTCAGGGCAACATAAGGAGCCTTGTGGACGTGGTCCTATAGTGCTTTTATAAAATTTTTTACATAGTGCTGGAAACTTTACATCGCAAAGTATGAAACCGGTGTTATTGGAGGGAGATTTTAACCTTTTCCAAGCTTACTAAGCTTTTCTTTTTCATCTGTTACCCACAAGATTCGCATCTCGGGCTAAATCTGCATTTTCCGTAGAAATGTGAGCTAACTCATACTGCCATTTATAGTTGGTAAAAATATTTGCACTTTCTATTATACATGTCAAAGCAGTGTGTATGATCCATAGCTTCAAACATTTAAGCTATAAAATAATTGGGAGTCTAGTCACTTCTGAATTAAAATAAACTGTAAGTATTCCATTTAATGACTTCATAATTGTCATCTAAACATTCACTTCCAGCTTTTTGGTGTTACATTATTCACTATAAGAAATTGTTCACTGTAAGGCTGGTGAGACACTGGACCATGTTGCCCAGAGTAGTCGTGGCTGCTCCATCCCTGGAAGTGTTCAAGGCCAGGTTGGACAACCTGGGGCTTGTGCAACCTGGTCTAAAGGAAGGTACCCCTGCCTATGGCAGGGGGGTTGGAACTAGATGATCTTTAATGTCCCTTCCAACCCAAACCATTTTATTATTCTATGATATTAGGTCAGAACAGAAGTGTCTGCAGAAAACGGTCTTGAAAAAATGTCTATATGTATTGATTGTTATAGTACCATTTGAAAAAGTTGAATGCATCTGCATACAGAAATATGGGTATATAAACAATTTTATTACAGCAGCCGTAAAAGGTAGTATCATCCCTTCAGGTCTTTGTTTATTTAGGGGTGCTTATAGCAAATGAATCTCTCACAGTTACAGAATCAATCTCACAGTTACCAAAATCAATTATTTTGGGCAATGTTTTTTCTCTTGATATATATGCTTTGTGAGTGTCCTTCTAGATGAAGTGAAGCAGGGCTGTTACATGGGGCAATGCAGTACAGGAGCGCTGGACCGTCTTTACATTAGTCGACTAGTGGGTGAGGCTGCCCATCTATTCAAGCAACAGAAATAAATTATCTAAAGTACTGACTCAGTTGAATTTGATATGTCATTGAACAATAGGATCACCTGAGCCTAAAAAACCTGACACTGGCCTTTCAGTTACCAGCTTCCCAGCTTTTTGCATTTGGGATTGGGTTTATGCTTTACCCAACATCATAATAGAGGGAAAAAAGAAAACCAAACCAAAACATTTCAATTTGGGTTCTTGAAACAAATTCCTTGCATTGTAGGAACCCAGTGTAAATATAAGCTGCACTTGTGGGTTGATTTTCAAGTTTCAGCAATTGCTAAAGCAGGCATTGCGTTCTATTCGGAAAGATAGTTACAGTACATTAGCTATTTGTTGGTGTTTTGTTTTGCTTTGTTTTTTAAGAAACATTTCATGGAAGCATATAAATTCCATGAAAATTTTGCTAGAAATATATATGCCTCAGTTTCAGGATGCAATTTTAGGGACAGGTAGCAGAACAGTTTTGCTAATCCTTAATATGAAAGTCTAAGGTTAAGATCCACAAGGAAAAGGGAAAGAATTACAAAAGTCTAGAAAAAGAGGAGCCATAATAATGATTCTCAAATACATGAAAAATTCCAGCTAAAAAATAAGGAAATAAGGTGAGGTCCTATGATTTTCCTGGGAAAATCTTGCAATGGTTGAACCAAATAGCCACCATTATCATCTTAAGACTAGTGGAAAACCATTCCTAATCCTCACTCCAGGCTTTAACTGTGACTAGAATAGCATCAGTAGCATAAAGATGCCCCTGGAGCTGTTATATTAGTGTTTTCCTTAAAACAGAAGCTTTGATGTGAATACTCATTGGAAGTAACTTCTTGTGATAATTTTTGAGGTGGGCACTTGTGTAGCATGTTGATGATGTCTCTGCTGATATACATACTTTAGATAACCTTTGCTGCAAAATTTCACCATTGCTAGAAATTAGGTAGCTCCATAATTACCTTATATTAAAAAGGCTTCCTAAGAATTTTCTTGATGTCTTTCAACCTATGTTCAGTACATTAGATGTTGTAAAAGTGACCAGTTGAAAAAAAGAATGATTAAATAGGAAATCTGAGTGAGATTATAGATTCACTGAAAAGGTGAATTTTTATCTAAAAAATTCCACCAGTGTTTTGCAAGTAGAAACTCCTCCTCTGGGCACCAAAAATTAGTTTGTAAATCCATTCAGACAGAGATTTTTTTCCCATGTTCTATAATTCTTTACACTTGAGAGCAATTTTAGTAGTTTCAAAACGTATCCAGATAATGTGTGTTGAATAGTATTTAACATGGGAAAGAGAGATTTTTTAGATTAGATTTTGTAAAACACAACCATTGTAATGAGCCTGTGAATTGAAGAATGTGGAGTATGCCAATATGACAGACAGCTTAATACTGTGCTTTAATAAGCATTACTGTGGAAGCATTATACTGACAAAAGTGAAGGTGCCTTCTGCAAAGAACCGAGCATGTAAATGGCACATAGAGAGAATTTTCTAGTATTTTGTATTGTTTTTTGTCTTCTAGAGTATCAGGGCTTCAGGGCTGGTGCTGTTGGAAACCATTCTTTTTGGATCACTTCTTCTGTACTTCCCGGTAAGTCAAACTATAACTTTTTTGAAAAATTATATCCTTGCTGACATTTTAAAACATTGTGTGAATCACCTTGGTGAAAATATAAATGTCAAAACTATTTATGTAATGATTAGTTTAATCTGACTATAAAGTGTGCTGTGTTGTGTAAATATTCTTAAGAACACTTGAATGTTTTTCTATATTTGTAATAATTCTCCATTTTCAGTTTAGGGAACTTCCCACTGTTTTTCACTTGGAAGTTTTTAGGTGTTCTGGGTTAAGCTGAATTTTTGCTTTGAAAGACAATACCTCTCCAAATTATGCTATGGAAAAAATATGCAAGGTGTGTAAAAGGAAGAAATTGACTATATCAGGTATTTCTCTGGAATGTAGTACAAAGGAGAGTAATTATTTCAGTGTATTACTGGCATATATTTTGATGTTTCTGAAGCTACGTGACATCTGCAATACCATGTATTTGGGAAAATGTGATGATATTATCCCTATGCTGTAAGTGGAAAAAAAAGAAGTAATTTTACAGTCACATGAGGAATACATCACAAAACCCATAGAAATATAGATTCTTCCTCTTTACAAAAATCCCAGAAAACCTGCGTTTGTTAACTGTCATATAAATGCAGTATAATGACTAGATAAAGCACGACATCAAAGTGTAAATTGAATGAAGGTGATAGAAAGCATGCAGATCAGGAGACAGAAACAAAGATGGAGTTGTGAATTATTTTAAAATATGTTTATGTTCTCTTTTCCTCAGTAGTGAGAATCTTCTGTGCTTTTACAGACCATCAAGTAGTTACTGAGAGACTAGCTGGAAGACAAAACTCCTTAGCAGTTGCAGAACAAGTAGCAAATGAACTGTAGTAGAATACGGTGTGAAGAATACTATAATAAACAGAAATCCTGATGGAATTTTTTTACGTTACTTTTTGAATCATGTGGACCTTTCAAGTTCTAAAGAAAAAGCGTGTGCTTTTCTAGGATAGTTTTATGTGTTTTCTCATCTTTCACTTTGCAGATGTCAGGAAGAAAGAAGTTTTGGATTTTCCGTATTGTGCAAATGCTTTTTGCAACTTGCAGTACCTCTCCCCAGGGTTTTCAGAGCTTCCTTCATATTCTTTTCCAGTGAGCAGAACAGAAAGCCCTTGCACTTCCTCAGCAGGTGTAGAAATGCTGTGAAGCTTTAACAGAAATTCATAGCATAAAGCGTGATGCGAGGGGTTTCCTTTCCATGGGTGTCTCCTCTTTGCTTTCCCAGAGAACCCTGGAGCCAGATAGTGGCTTCCCTAGGTCGAGGGTCCATAAGAACCAGTCAGTGTTCAACCTCAACTCCAAAGTATGCCAGAAGCCTCATCATAGCTCTTGCTGCACCTGCAGTCTTCTCACCTGTCACTAATTCAGTTTCTTTCCCCGTTCTCCTCTTGATCCTCTAATTGTTGTATTTCACAAAGGACAAACGTCCTTTGGTGGCTCTCTGTCTTCAGGCTTCCGGTGCTCCGCGTCAGGGTTACTTAGATACTGTCAGTGGAGAAAGACCTCTCTCTGAGCAGTCGACTTGAAGCAGAACCATCCTGTTAGATGCAAGAGATGGCCATCCGCAACCTTAAAATGCAGAGGGAGAAGAGAGGAAAGGAAACGGAGCTGGGAGC